>NC_083411.1:66140327-66239887 GCF_020745735.1 Hemiscyllium ocellatum
TAAATATAACGATAAGATGACATAACATTACGAAGTGGTCAATTTGTAAGGATGCACAATAACATATGTATCTATAAAGATGGAAATAGAGTAAATGAAAACCTCATATGCACACACACACATACAAGTCTATGGGATGAATTTGCATTTGCAGAATTGTAATTGTATCTAAACAAACAAATATTACTCAGTGAAGAACCCTTTTGTCTCTGACACATAACATGGTTCATTCAAATATCATTCCAGAGTCATGAACATGTAATCCAGGATGACCCTTCAATGCAGGACTGAAGGCATCTTCAAAAATGGGACTAGTGTCTTCAAGGACCCATTTGTCAGGTGGATCTAAATGTTTCCCCTTTGCACTATTTTGAGACAGTGCAGGAAAGCTGTTTCCAGTGACCCCCAGGTAATGTTTATCCACAAATATCAATATTATCTCTTCGCTAACTCATTGCTATTTATTGGAGCTTGTTGTTCTCAAATTGACTGCTACACTTCCTCACATTACAACAATTAATACATTTCAAAGTAACCGTATTCACATTAATACATTTGACAAGTTTCGGTTTGAACCTCTGACTCAAGAAGAAAATTAAATGAAATTACTTGTTTAAACTGTTACTAAGCATGAGTTATTCAACAAACACCAACCTTTAACATGGGCACAGCTTTTCACACTCCAACAGCTCCGAGGCTGGCAAACTGGCCAAAGGAACATTCCAGTAAAAACAATGGTGTCCCAACAAGAGCCAGCATGAGTGTGCAGGGAATAAGGAATGCACCTGGAAAATATAGGAAAGGATTTTAATGCAAAATACAATCATCTGTTCAAGCTGAATCTCCTCCTTTCCACTAGGTAGGTTCCATTGAAATTATGCCTCTTTGAAAGTCTGACCTGGGTTCAGATTTCTTGTGTGGACCAAGATCTAAGATTGTCACTTTATATCTCAGGACTGAACTGGCTCAGCCTCCAATACATCAGTCTGGAAAATCTCACATTTGGCATTGGAGTGGATTGTCACAGAAAATCTTGGCCCTATTTTAGAGAAATACCTGTTGTACTTCAGTCCTGAGGGAAGGTAAATAAATAAAGTAATTAGTGAGGAGATATTGGTAAGCGAATTGTTAAGGGACTAGGGTGTTAGTTAGATGAGGGAGTTGTGATGCAACTGAGTAGTGAGCGGGTGGTTCTCAGCAGACTAAGGGGTAACACAGCAGGTTGTTGGTTGAGGGGAATGTGACAGATGGGAAAGGGGGTTTAGTGAGTCAGTGGATTGTGGGCATAGGTATTAGATGTTCACAGAGAGAGAATGGGTCAGCTATTCAGTGGGCACAGGTCAATTGTTGTATGTTATTGACTAACCAGAGACTGGCAGCTCATGGTTATGCCAAATATCCATTGATGTATCTGCCGGTCTATCAATCCATTGATCCATGTGTCCTTTCATCTCTGAATCTATCATTCCATCTCTCCCGATACAGCAATTCAAGGTGCTCATTCCCAATTCATTACCTATGATTGCTGTCTGATTTTGGGGTACAAATGTATGTTAATATACAGGAGATGATGAGTCTTTGATGCAGCTGCTAAAGTTAGAGTTAATTACAAAAATATTCTCATGTTTTCTTTCTCCTGGAATTAGAATATTTTTGCTTCCTTACAAAATTGTGTTACAACACTTTTATGCATTCGTTCTTCATATGAACATCATTTTTCATGACATCCTGATCTCAAGGCCTCATGCTGTTAGAACACAGCCTTCATTGACCTAGGGTTCTGGGGGTTTGAAGAGCACTTGAAATAAGCAAGTTATAATGTACCTCTGAGTTCCAGAGGCTGACTGAGAAGACCAGTAACTGAGGATTTCAGATACGGTGCTGTAAATATACCTGACGTAGATATTGCAAGCATTTCAAACAATAACACATTAAAGGATATTCAAAATTCATAGATTAACAGTTCTACACAACTGCCAGGGCTCAGATGTTTCATTTTGAAAGCCATCTATTAGATGAATCTTGTTGTTTCCCCTGATTCGAACCCAAACTCCAAAACACTATACAGCTAAAAACCCACGGGATTGAATTCATCATAACCAAATTCTGAATGAAATGAAACATTTCCCTTTTCTTGTTGACTTGAATGTTCTTTCTAAAGAAATGAAATAATTCACTAAATTTTACTTTTCTCCAGATGCATTTAGGATCCATTACAATTCCTCCTCCGTTTCTGTAAACCAGGTATGGGAATCTCCAGACATTGCTCAGACCCACAGCGTAACCAATCACTAAGAGCAGGCAATCAGTCTCTGAGGACCAGTTGCCTCACTCCACATTCTCATCACCTTCAGCCACACTTTCATCAGTAATAATCTGAGGGAAAGAAAGGAAATGGTCAGTTCAGAAATGAGCATTTCACAGGCTAAAACTCATGATAAAAGTGCAATTCTCTATAAGAATATTCGATAAATGAGCAGAAATAGGCCATTCAACCCATCAGGTCTGCTCTGCCATTCCATCATGGCTGTTATGTTTCTCAATCCTATTCTTCTACTTTCACCTGGTAACCGATGATCCCTTTACTAATCAAGAACCCTATCTTTCCCCTACTGTACACTGGTGTTTTCTGCTTAGCAGCAGTTTGATGGAAACACACTCAGACTCTGAAGAGAGACTTTGCAGTTCACAACAATGAAAATCTCAAAACTCATAGTTATCTCTCAGAGTTTTACGTGGCTTGAATGTCAAGTTTTGAGAAAATACTCACCCTGTCCTTTGGAGGATGTGTTTGGTGGTCATTCTGTTAGATCCTAAATATAATTTATTGACTTTGTTTCATTTTTGGAGAAGGAAGAATGATTCTTCCACTTGCTCAGGTATTGGATGGAAGCCTCAAGGAGGGCACCTTTGTCTGAAGCTCCCTAATGTTTGTGACTGGAATTAAGGCTGATGCAGCTTCTCCGTTGATGGTGACTCTTCCACAATCAGAAGCCAGTCCCTTAGACTGTCTGAAAGGGGTGTGGCTCGAAAGTTCTCAGCTAGTTCTTGATGAAGATCCCCGAATATTTCTCCTGTTTATTGGTCAATTTCCATATTAAACATTTCTAATGCAGCATATCTTTCAGAACACTCCAGGTCAAGTGCGGCTATTTTGCATGGACAGGTTTGAGTGCTGCAATCGTTCTGAAGGGAACGGGACAAAATGAATTTACTCCAAGTGGGAGCTCAGGCAAAGCAGAAAGTTGTTTGAACTTACTTGTTTAAAAATGGGACAGTCCATGCCAATACCAGAAAACTAAAGATGCTAATGTTCATTTCACATGTAACATGTATTTGCAATATTTGGATGTGCCCAGTGACATTGAGAGAGAGAGAGAGGGAGTAATGTAGTGATATTGTCACTGGATTAGTAATCCAGAACATTAGGTTAACCATGTGGGTCAAGAGTTTAAATCTAAGCAGGGCATTTGGAAACATATAAATTCAATAAAATGAGAAATTAAAAAGCTGGTCTAATAGTGAATATGTAACCACTGGTGATTGTCATTAAAATGCATTTGGTTTACTAATGTCCTTCACGAAAGGACATAATTGATTCTTACCTATTTTGAGAGCAAACAAAACATCCGACATCAACCTAAGCACCAGACAGGACAAACACAGCCTTGCCGACACTGTGATGTCCTCCTTATTTACATCTGGGGACTTGTTGCTTAATCGGAATAGCCTCTCCTATCTCTGCATCATGCACCATTAGGCTAATACTTCCCAGGTTATTTCCTCATATCTCCCCATGTGATAGTAATGCTCTTTCAGGTAATTTCAATTTTTCTCAGGAAGATAACCCAATCATTTATCCCAATTTTTGACAACTTCCTCATTGTCCCATTTAATTTGAGGAATGTCCAATTCAGAAGCCTCTGAACTTGGCTCTTCCTTCTGTGCTGTAATCATTAACACCTTCTCTTGCTTTCCTTCCCTGTCAAAATATCTTTTGAGTATCCCACAAGACACACTCTGTGAGATTTCTTCCAGTCTGGGGTCCATATCAAGTAGTTTACCTCACTCAATGTCCTTTCGATTTTATAAGATCCACTAAATCCTGCTTTTAAAGGTTCACCTATTACTGGAAGTACCACTAATACCTTATCCCTGATAGCAAAATAGCGATATTTTGATTTCTTATTCCACCTGCTGAGCTGTGGTACTTTTAAATGCTGTCGAGTCAACTCCCTAGCTCAATTTAATCATTCTCTAAAATTTGACACATAGTCCAAATGGGTGGTCTCTGAATTCTGACATATTAATTTCTCCTTAATCAATTTTAGTGGTCCTCTCACTTCATGTCCAAAAACTAATTCAAATAGACTGAATTAGGTGGATTCATTTGGTATATCTCTGATCATAAAAAGAACAACCAAATTCCCTTATTCCAATCATCTGGATAATCCTGACTATAAGCCCTCAACATGGTCTTTAGTGTTCAATGCCATCTTTCTAACGCTTCCTGCGATTCTGGATGGTACGCAGTAGATTTGAATTGTTTTATGTCTAAACTGTCCATAACTTCCTTAAATAGTTTGGATGTGAAGTTTGACCCTTGATTTGACTGTATCTCTGTTGGTAGTCTGTATCTAGTGAAAACTTTGAGTAATTCCTCTACAATCCTTTTAGCTGTGATATTGTGTAATGGAACAGCCTCTTGAAATCTTGTCGATGTATACATTATTGTTAACAAATACTGGTTCCCACTTTTTGTTTGTGGTAGGGGACCTACTCAATCAATTAAGACTCTGGTAAAAAGTTCCTCAAAATCTGGAATAGGTATTAAAGTTACAGGTTTTATTACCATCGGTGGTTTTCCAATCACTTGACATGCATGACATAGCTGGCAAAATTCAACTACATTCTTGTGCAGTCCAGTAAAAATGTCTTTGTATTTTAGCTTGTGTTTTCCTCACTTCTAAATGGCCTCCAAGTGGTGATTCATGTGCCACCTGCAACATTTCCTTTCTATACCCCACTGGCAATACAATTTGATGAATCTCTGCCCATTTCTCATCTGCTTGAATATGTGATGGTCTCTTTTTCCTAATTAAGACATCATTTTTCAGGTAATAGCACACAGGGATAAATTCAGACTCCTTCTCTGTATATGCCTTTTGATACAATTGCTTTAAGTTTTCATCTTTCTGCTGAACCTCAATGAGTTTTGCACAGGTAAAGATATTTGCATGATTATTTATTTATTCCTGTTTTATCTTAACTAACTGATTGAATACAGTCTCTGCTAATGCCACTTCAGATTCCTTATCTGTACCCTTTGATCTCTCCTCCTTCAACTGGTGACTCTGTGACCTCATTACTACACAAACAGGGAAGATTCCCAAGTAAGATTCTTGCAGTGCTTTAGTTGCTTGAGTATCCACAGGTCTTTCAACTACAGTAGGCAGCACACCTACCAGTGAATCAGCTGTATCATTCACAAGGACAAATTGTTTTCCTGGAACCGAGACTTTGTCCAGTACTCCTATACACATTCTCCACTCTTTTCTAGTCACTCTAGCATCATTTTGCATAATTGAGCACTTTTTGTCTCACCATGAACTCTTGTTACCAGTAACTTTTCTGGCAATAGTCCTTCAGGAGTATATTCCTCCACATCCTTCAGCATCACAGACTGAGAGAATCCTGTGTCCCTTAATATTATAACCTCTTTACTTGCTACTCTAACATGAATAAACTTTACCTTTTCAGGTATATTTTTAAAGCAGATCTGGCATTTCTTCCTTAACCAACCTCTGATCAGCTTGTGCACTCTGATGCAGCTTTCTAGCTCCCACTGTTACCACTCCAACAACACTTCCAGGGTTATCCTGCTTTCCCACGCCTGGCTTTCCTGTGCTTTTCCTAGCCCACCAACACTGTGATTTCATGTGATCTACTTTATTGCAATAAAAACACTGGAGCTTTTACCTTCTTCGTCCCCTTCTGGGGTTTCCTTTTTACGCTGTGATAAGGTCTCCTTATGATCTTCACTGAGATCTATCTCACCCTTTCCACAGGAGGATTTCTCTTTTCCCCAACTTCTATCCCTCATGGATTGAAATTGATGCAGGAAGTCAGACCGTGATTTATGGACCAACTCATAATCATCAGCCACTTCAATTGCTAAGCTTGCCATTTTTAACTCTCTGCTCTGCCAAATGAATTTGCACTATGTCAGGCAGTGAATTTTTAAACTCCTCCAAAATAATTGTCTCTCTAAGGGTATTGTAAGTTTGTTCTATTTTTAAAGCTCTTATCCACCTACCAAAATTACTTTGTTTAATTCTTTCAAACTCAATATAAGTTTGACCAGGGTTCCTCCTTAGATTCTTTAAACGTCTATAGGCTTTCTGGTACCAATTCATATGCACTTAAGATTGATTCTTTTCCCTACTCATACTCCCCAGATACCTGCTCTGATAGCGATGTGAATTCCTCACTAGCTCAACCCACAAGTTTGGTTTGGATCAACAAAACCCACACACTGACTGGCCATTGCATTTGTTTAGATTCTTTTTCAAATGAAATGACAAGGGCTTCCACATTCTTCTCATTAAATTTAGGCCTTGTTTGAACATACTTAAACAGTTTCTCACTAGGCTTCTGACTGCCAGGGGCTTGCTCATCCTCACTCTCTTCCTCACTAAACCTACCTTCAGCCTGCATCTCCATCCTTTTGTGCTGACTTCCCTTTTTAAGTGTCAATTTCTAAAGTTCAATCTCTTTGCTTTTTCTTTCTCTTCTGCTAGAGTTCTTCATTATCTTTCTTTCTCTGTGGCTAAAGCCCTTAATGTGTTTGCTTTTTCTCTCTCTTCTGATTTTAATTGTAATTCAAACTGTTTCATTTCTGCTGCCCTTTCCTTATCTCTCCCCTCTAACTCAAGCTGCTTCATTTACAATCGAATTCTTGCCATCTCTACAGATCCTGATAGTGTTTCCAGCAAATTTGAATACTGAGCTACTGCTGAATTCATCTCATCTTTCCTCACATTAGGAGGTAAATTCAACCCTAGCTTGTCTATTAATTCCTGCAGTTTGGTCTTATCTGCCTTTTGCAAAACCCCCGAGGTCACTTCTTCCACCTCCAGGAACTCCTTGGTGATTGAAAGAGCCATTGCCATCTGAACACGGTTTAAACCAACCAAATCAACACCCGAAATAAAAGACACTAGCAACTACCACTCGCTGTTTAAATCCCGCAAAAAGCCCCCAGTCTGTCATGGACTAGGTCTGACTGTAACTTTGCTATTTGTTTAATGAGGTGTACAGTGGATATTCCTGGAGTACATCAGCTTGGTCAACTGCCAGGTTTTAAACAAACAAAATTTATTTGCAAAATTATAAAATGAACTACAAGGAACAGAAAACAGAATACCCGATAACTTATCCTATCCAAACCCTACCTAATGATGCTGTTCTGAAAATTCTTGCAACAATCCCAGTACACAGATCCCTAAGCACAAACAGCAAACAATGGCACAGGCAGCATACAGTTCAAAATCAGAAGGGCAGAAGGACAGAGAGAAGGCTTCCAGTTTCCCCCATGACTCTACTCCCTCCCGTACTGAACTGAACAGCTAGAGAGCTGGCCACGTCCCCTTGACAAGACCAAGTTTTCAAAAGGTCTTTCAAGCTTTTGATCTGAAGCAGTATTTGTTTGGGGAAACAACAAGGCCCCAGTGAACCATTCAAAGTTCAGGCACGATGGAGCCTGGCCAATTATCCCCTCTCTAAAAAAAACTCAAGGGCAAACTAACTTGTACCAGACCATTACTGTGACAATTGTTGGGGGCTTATAATCCAATCCAATCAAAGTGATCACCCCTTTCTTATTTTTAGTTCATCCATATAGCTAGACAATCACCCAGGAATATTCTGTCTAAGTACAAGTTGAATTCCCTAATCAAAAACATCATTCCCTCACCTCTCTTGTGCACCTTTTTATCCTTCTGATAGCATCAACATGCCAAGCATTAAGCTGCCAATTATCATCCTCCCTCAGCCAAATTTCTGCAAAGGGTATGATATCCCAGTCCCATGTTCCTATCCATACCCTACGTACATCTGCCTTACCTGTCAGTCCTCTTGCGTTGAAATAAATGTGTTTAATTCATTGTTTTTCCTCATAGCCCGCCATGCTCTTGCCTGCCTTGTTTATTGAACTTTCTCCCTTTATCTTCTGTATCAGTTCTCAACCTTTTCTCTTTTCTCATTGTTGCTCCCATCCCTGACCCCCATCACGGTTTAAGAAAATGCAGTCAGAGAGGAGAAGGGTATTATTAAGCAGGAGAGGGGTCAGAAGGGATTTACCAGGATGTGGCCAGGTATGGAAGGTTTGAGTTATAAAGAAAGGCTGAAACGTTTTTTCACTGGAGCGTAGGAGGTTGAGAGGTGACCTGATAGAGGTTTATAAAATAATGAGAGGTATAGATAGAGTTGATGGTAGTTGTCTTTTCCATAAGATGGGGAATTTCAAGACTAGGGGGACATTTTTAAGGAGAAAGTGAGGACTGCAGATGCTGGAGATCAGAGCTGAAAATGTGTTGCTGGAAAAGCGCAGCAGGTCAGGCAGCATTCAAGGAGCAGGAGAGTCATGTTTCGGGCAATTTTTAAGGTGAGCAGTGAGAAGAGAGAGATTTGAACAAGATATGAGGCAATTTTTTTACACCAAGAGTAGTTTGTGTGTGGACTTACTGAGAAATGATGGATGTGGGTACAATTACAGCGTTTAAAAGATATTTTGATGGATACGTGAATAGGAAAGGTTTGGAGGGATATGAGCCAAGACCAGGCAGGTGAGACTAACTTAGTTTGGGATTATGTTCAGCATGGACAGGTTAAACCAAAGTGTTTCCATGCTGTATGAGTCTATGACTCTATGACCAATCAGAAAGAGGCTGGCAAGAAGTCAGGAAAGCTCCAGAGTGCATTGCGATCCGGAACAGATTAGTGTTGGATCACCACATTTATTTCTGGAGAAGGTGGGACGTACAAGTGTTCTGGTTTTCTGAAGGTATTGCTGAATGTGATGGTGGGATTTAAAACTAATTTTTGCAGGGGTCTGGGATACTAAATGGAGGTTCAGTAAAGGTTAATGTACTGAAAAGTATTGAAGAACCCACCATTGCAATGCAGAAATTCGTGCAAATATATTCAAGTTAGTACAGAATGGAGTGTGGCAAAGATGGATGGTATTTTTTAATGCAAGGAGTCTTGTGAGTAAGGCAGAGGAGTTGTGCGTGTTTATTAATGTATGAGGATCTAATATCATTGCTATCACAGAGATGGTTGTGGTTGAGGAAAGAACATGATTGTCAGCACAATATTCTGGGTTATAGAACCTTCAGGTGAGATAGGGGAGATGGGTGAGGGTGTAAAAGAGCTGGTGTCACCACATTGATCAGGGAGTCAGTTACTCCAGTAAGCAGGAATAATATCTTAAAACAAACACAAACAATGCTGCAGAACACAGAAGGTCTGGCAGAATCAATAGAGAGATAAACAGAGTTAATTAGTTGAGTCCAGTACAAGGCTTCTTCAGAGTTGAAAGTTGTAGGAAAATGGGCCTTTATACTTTTGTCAGAGACAGAGGAGGGTGTAGGGGCCAGAGGACCAGTGCAAAAGACAGGGAGCAGCAGCAGCAAGATGGAACAGCTCCTTCAGGTGATTGATGGCGGTTGCAGCTGCCATGGTGATCGGTCTTCCTGTGTTTTTTTTGTTTCAGCACGGGAGTCGGTTGGGGCAGGGCCCCATGCAGTCCCAGATCCTTGGCTGGCTCTGGCTCTAGCACTGAGGTCACAGATGAGGCCTGAGCCAGGATCCCGATGACTGGTGGCAGCTTCGCAGGGAGAGCAGTAGGTAGGAGATCAGGCCCATGGCTCCAGCTCAGACATAGAGGCTTGTGGGAGACATGGCAATGGCAGGGGTGGGTCCATAATTAAGAACTCAGAGCCCAATGACAAGACCCTGGAGCCCGTTACAAAGACCCTGGCTGATGTTAAGCAGTGAATGGAGGAGGAGCGGAGGGTATTAAGAAGAAGAGGGAAAGATGAACTCAAAAGCAGTAAAATTTTGCATTAAACTCAGTCTTTCAAGATGACGCTGAATGTGGTGACACATTGCATTTTGCACAAGAGAATACACTTTTTGTTGTATTTTTATATGCAATCATCACTCTTCCAAACCCACTGGTGTTTGTGATTCAGCCAAAAGATCATGCACCTAGCAAAGCTTCTAATGATCCAGCCAGATGGCTAAGCTGACCAGTAAATAACATTTGAAAGCAATGGAAGTTTTTCAGTAATTAGCTCTGGATCTCACACTGAGAGAGCCCTATCTAATCATACAATTCAGAATATTGCTTTACCCTATCAATAACCTACTCCAATACAGATGAAGACTTTTGAATATTAATGTGCTGCTCTTTCAATTGGTGACTTGCTGATAGTCAGAGGCAACAGTGTAGGAACCATACTATTTAATAGTTACTTAACTTTTCCAACTATAGAACTATTACACCTCACTTTAGTAAGCATAGTTATAATTTAGGCGATAACATTTCATGATGGAATGCTAAGAAAGCAATACAGATTTACTTCTCTCTTATAATCTTCTAACTTTAAACATTTGGTGAGAGGTGAGACTGCCAGATCAATGGACAAGCAATCATGTTTTTCCCAAATCCATGTACATTTCATCTTATATAGGGATTACAAAACTGCAGCCACACATTCAAAACTAATTAAAATTTCATTACGTAAAATGAACTCGGGTAGCAGGGGATGACAATTATATTTCTAATATGGGAGAAGACCCGTTCATTTTAAGAAGAAATCTTAGATAGCTTTACTTTGGCTGAAGTTCAACTTGGTTTGGATTCACTTGGAAGCTATTCCTTTTAAAACCAGCGCTTTGCCCAAACCCTGAGGACAGGGAATGAATGCCCTTTGATCGTAACTGTTCTGAAAACAAATCATTTAACTCAATAGAAATGTTTCGTGTGGAAATTGAATGATTAGCTAAGTAGAGTTACACCTGTTATGAAACACAGTAAGAGGCTGACTTCTGACTCAACAAGAATAATCCATTCATGAGAAGTTGAAGGACTTTTGGCCAAAAGGAGTGTCCTCATTTTACTTCCAATTCTTGTGCAAGTGGAAGAATAGTTCATTGATGTCTGAAAATGGACCGAAGGCATTTATTTCGGTTCTTACTGAATGACAATCGGCCAAACCCTCCACAGGATACGGTGAGTATTTCAACAAAACAAAACAGTAAAAATCCATGTAAGACAATTTGAGATACTGTTGATTTGTAGATTTTGGTCATTGTGAATTGTAGACTCTCTGTGGACATCTGGCTGTTTCTAACCTGACAGACATTGCTGCTAA
Source organism: Hemiscyllium ocellatum (assembly GCF_020745735.1). Lineage (NCBI taxonomy): Eukaryota > Metazoa > Chordata > Chondrichthyes > Orectolobiformes > Hemiscylliidae > Hemiscyllium > Hemiscyllium ocellatum. The sequence continues at coordinate 66,151,769 of NC_083411.1, forward strand.
ATAGAGAACTGCACCATTTTCCGATAGTTGTGGGAGTGGTGACTATACATTTCACTTGAGATCTAGTCTGAGAAAGATTAATGTCTGAGCTTGCCATTTCAATTCTTTCTCCCAGGATACCGCCAATGAACATGGTGCTGTGGGTGATGAGAATGTGGAACGGGGTAACTGGTCTTCGAAGACTGATTACCTGCTCTCAATGATTGGTAATGCAGTGGGTTTTGGGAATGTTTGGAGATTTCCTTACCTGGCTTACAAAAATGGAGGAGGTATGGTAGAGAAATTAAAAATATCGGAGAGTAAGAAAGGCAGAACTAAATGGATCGATTTGTTGACTTATCCTGAAAATTGTAGTTCAGTAAATAACAAATGTTTATTGCACTAAAAATGATATAGTAAATAATGCAGAGTTAAACAATTTCAATGTGAACTGGTAAATTCAATCCCACAGCTAACAAGTTTGACTACTATTTTCTTATGAAGAGAGAGATATGTCAAGGTAATAGTTTAAAATTAGCAATGTGATGCATCAAATATATGCTATTTATAAACCAAAGTAAATGGTTCATTTATTAATTTGCAATGTATTTTCAACTGATATTGTTTAGAATGCGAGCCATCCACCTCAGATATATTTACTGCACAATGTGTGAAATCCTCAGAAGAGCAGGCTCCTCAGTCAGGCCCTGTGTTCAGGTTTGTACATTATCATCAAAACTGCTCAAATCAGGGCTCTTCACAACCCACACCATTGGATTGATGGAAACCAAGCGCAAATGTATAAGAAATGTCACAACATGGCTGTGTAAAGTGACCTGAAAAGATATCTGATTGTGTTAGAGAGTGAAATTCACAAAACGGGAATTTGGACATTCGTAGAGATTTCAGGGTAAATTTTAATCCACCCCACACAGTGTAAGCATGGAGTTTCACTTGAAAATTGAAATCCTTTCCGCTATTTTCCAGGTGCATTCCTTATTCCCTATTCTGTCATGCTGACCCTTGTTGGGATACCATTGTTTTTCTTGGAGTGTTCCTTTGGTCAGTTTGCCAGCCTTGGGCCTGTTGCAGTGTGGAGGGCTGTGCCTATGTTACAAGGTGAATGTTTATTTTATCGATACAGTCGCAGCAAATTCGGAAAAGTAATAGTGTTGATTTAATAAATAATAATAAACCTCCCTTATCTGACAAAGGTTAAAGCAAAGCTTGTGAAGTAATGTTGCACTCTGATCTGCCATACACGTTATTAGATGTGGTACATGCTGTCGATTGGTTTTTGGCTCATAGTTTGTCAGGTTTTTTTTAAAAAATGATGAATTGAAACCCAGGATTCGGGACCTAACACAGCAGAGTGACATCACTGGTAAGGCATAAGTTCATTGGTTGATAATAGCTACTAACATGACTGTTATTGGCTACTTTCAGGTTGCAGGTAAATAAGGGAAATATTTAAGGTTACAAATTAAAAGATCAGTTGGAATTTTTTGAAAAAAACAAATTAAGAACTTTTTAAATAAAATCGAGATGTAGGGCTAGACAATATCTTGTAACTGCATGAAATTGGAGTTGATGGACCCTACTGAGGAGCTGAAAATGTGTTGCTGGAAAAGCGCAGCAGGTCAGGCTGCATCCAAGGAGCAGGAGAATCGACGTTTCGGGCATGAGCCCTTCTTCAGGAATGAGAAGAGTGTGCCAAGCAGGCTAAGATAAAAGGTAGGGAGGAGGGACTTGGGGGAGGGGTGTTGGAAGTGCGATAGATGGAAGGAGGTTAAGGTGAGGGTGATAGGTTGGAGTGGGGTTTGTGGGGGAGAGGTCAGGAAGAAGATTGCAGGTTAGGAAGGTGGTGCTGAGTTCGAGGGTTGGGACTGAGACAAGGTGGGGGAGGGGAAATGAGGAAACTGGAGAAATCTGAGTTCATCCCTTATGGTTGGAGGGTCCCTAGGCAGAAGATGAGGCACTCTTCCTCCAGCCATCGTGTTGCTATGGTCTGGTGATGGAGGAGTCCAAGGACCTGCATGTCCTTGGCGGAGTGGGAGGGGGAGTTGAAGTGTTGAGCCACGGGGTGGTTGGATTGGTTGGTCCGGGTGTCCCAGAGGTGTTCTCTGAAATGTTCCGCAAGTAGGCGGCCTGTCTCCCCAATATAGAGGAGGCCACATCGGGTGCAGCGGATGCAGCAAATGATGTGTGTGGAGGTGCAGGTGAATTTGTGGCAGATATGGAAGGATCCCTTGGGGCCTTGAAGGGAAGTAAGGGGGGAGGTGTAGGTGCAAGTTTTGCATTTCTTGCAGTTGCAGGGGAAAGTACTGGGAGTGGAGGTTGGGTTGGTGGGGGGTGTGGACCTGACGAGGGAGTCACGGAGGGAGTGGTCTTTTCGGAACGCTGATAGGGGAGGGGAGGGAAATATATCCCTGGTGGTGGGGTCCGTTTGGAGGTGGCGGAAATGATGACGGATGATATGAGGTTCAATGTGACCACATCTGTGACAAGTGTTGGTTTCTCTTGTGTATGACCTGTCCTTCTTTGTGTGTGGCTGCATCAAGCTGTGTGTAGCTCCTCAGTACACAAACACTAAATCTGACTATGTACTGAGGTTCTACTTGTCCCTGGTGTTGAGAAGGATGGGACTGGTCTTGTTGCTGCAGACTGCTCCAAGGAATTTGACTGTTCCATATCGCTTTTCCTTTGTGAAGAATTTCAAAACACTTTTCATCACAGGTCTATTAGGAAGAGGTCAGTATGTAGCATCCTCAAGACCCTGTTGGAAAAGGACAGGTTAGTCAGCAGACTGTCAAAGTCATTTCGCAGAATGCCTCATCGCCAGAATTTTCCAACAAGCACCATGACATCACTTGGCTCATGGTGAAAAGGGCAGTACCTGTGAGATTCTTCACGTACGCCTGGATTGTCTGCGCCACTGCATGTTGCCTACAAATCGGTTTAAGGAGGGGGAGTTTGAGACTGTCTCACATCTCCTGCTGGAATATGCCTTTGCAAAGAGAGACTGGAGAGAGATGCCACAACTGTGTCACTCGCCCATCTCCACTGACTTGCAGCTGTCTGCACTGGACCCGCTGTTATAGGAGTCACCATTCTTCAGGCACCATCTCATCACTGCTGGGCCCATTTCAATGCTGCCTCCAATACTGGGTAGACTGTTGGGCCCCACAACCAAGAGTTCCCACTCCGGGCCTCCCGTGATTCCAGCCAGGAGTCTCCTGCTCCGCTGATGCCTTGGTGACACCAGGTGTCCCCGCTCTGGGCCTACTGCGAGCCGGAGTGCCTCATTCCACTGACAGGCCAGTCTGCTGGTGTGCCAAGATTCCCACTCCAGCCACCGTCCTCCAATATGCCAGCACTGGCACCTTAAAGAGTCCATCACCTCCGTCTCCGATTGCTGGAGGAGCAGGGGAATGTCCTTGCTACCATCACTGCCACCTCCAATTACCGGAAGGCTGTCACCACTCCGTGTAAAGCCTGCTCGTGTTGCCTCTGACCAACCCACCAAAGAAACGAGAAATGAGAAGAAAAAAAATCAAGAGAGAGCAGAAATTAAAAGATTTTTAAAACGTAGATGGAAGTGGATGAGCTCTAGATAAGAGTCTGCATGCAGCCCTGCTACACTGTCGCCATCTTGGAAAATTGAGGGTTTGCAGAGCAAAAATGACCCTGACGAGAGTTATGTCCAGGCCTCCCAGCAGCAGTCAGGATATGGGTCAGAAAATAAATCAGGAGGTAGAAAAGGCATGTAAAAAATGATGCACAATTGCAGTAATCATGGGAGTCTTCAATATACAACTGGACGAGGAAAATCAGGTTGGTAGGGGATCCAATAAAAAAGGGATTTGCAGAATGTCTACGAGGTGATTTGTTGGAGCAACTTGTGATAGAGCCCTCCAGGGGACAGGCAATTCTGGATTTGGTGCTGTGTAATGAGGTAAACTCGATTAAGGAGCTTAAGGTGAATGATCCATCGGGGGCAGTGGCCATAATATGATAAAATTCACCCTTCAGTTTGAAATGGAAGAGCAGGAATCTGGTGTAAGATCTTTACAATTGAGTCAATGCAACCAGAAAGCCATGAGGGAGGGGCTGACCTGAGTTGATTGGAAGGGGACCATAACAGGGAGGACGGTAGAGCAGCAATAGCAGGAGTTTCTGGAGGTAGTTTGAGGGGCAAAACAGAAATTCATCCCAAGGAAGAAGAAACATAGTAAAGGGAGGCTGAGGCAACCACGGCAGACAAGGGAAGTCAGGAATAGCATCAAATCAAAAGGAAAAGCATCCAATGTGGTGAAAATTAGTGGGAAGTCTGGAAATTTGGAGGCAGTTAAAAACTAGCAGAGGATACTTACAAAAGCAATAAGGGGGAAGAAGATGAAATCTGACGATAAGCAGATTGTAATATAAAAGAAGATTGCAAGAGTTGCTTTAGATGCATAAAAGGTCAGAAAGAGGTGAGAGTGGACATTGGACCATTAGAAAATGAGGCTGGGGAAGTAGTAATGGGGAACAAAGAAATGGTGAAGAAAGTGAATAGGGACTTTGCATCAGTCTTCACTGGTGGGAGGCACCATTAGTGTGCCAGGATGTCAAGAGTCAGGAGGCAGAGGTGAGTGTAGGGGCCATTCCTGTGGGGAAGGTGCTGGGGAAGCTGCAAGGTCTGTAGGTGAGTAATTCAGCTGGGTCAGATGGACTACACCCCAGAATCCTGAAGGTGATAGCTGAGGAGATTGTACTGGCATTGTTGGTGAACATTCAGGAATCACTGGAGTCAAGGAAGTTGCCAGACAACTGGAAAATGGTTAATGTAACATCCCTGTTTGGGAAGGTATGGAGGCAGAAGGGAGGAAACTATCAGCCGGTTAGTCTGACCTTGATCATTTATAAGATTTTACAGTCCATTATTAAGGATGAGATTGTGGAGGGTTTGGAAGTGCATGGTAAAGTAGGGCTGAGTTAGCACAGCTTCATCGAGGGTAGGTCATGTCTGACAAGTTTGTTAGAATTCTTTAAGGTGGTAATGAGCAGGTTAGACGAAGGAGAACCAATGGATGTGATCTATTTGAATTTCCAGAAGGCCTAAAATCATGAGCCATGTATGAAGCTGCTAAATGGGATAAGAGCCGGTGGGTGTTAGGGGCAAGGTCCTGACATGGTTAGATTAGTGTGGAAATAGGCCCTTTGGCCCAACAAGTCTACACTGACTCTCCAAACAGTAACCCATCCAGACATGGATAGAGGATTGGCTGACTGGCAGAGAGCAGAGATTAGGGATAAATCCACCAATTCCACAAGGACTGTTGGGACCACAACATTATACATTAACAATCTGGACAAAGGGACTGGGGGCATCGTTGCTACGTTTGCAGTTGTCGCAAAGATTGGTAGAGGGACAGGAAGGGCTGAGGAAGTGGGAACGCTGCAGAAGTACTTACAGTAGTGAGAGTGGGCAAAGAAATGGCAGATGGAATACAGGATGGGAAATTGTGAGAGTTATGCAATTTGGTAAGAAGAATAGAAACAAAGACTATTTTCAAATTGGGGAAAGGCTTTGGAAAACCGAAACATAAAGGGTAGGAGTTTAGGATTCCCTTAAAGTTAACATGCAGGTTCAGTTGGCAGGTAGGAAGGCAAATACAGCGTTAACATTCATTTCAAGAGGGTTAGGATATAAGAGCAGAGATGTGCTACTGAGGTTCTATAAGGCTCTGGTCAGACGGCATTTGAAATATATGAAAATGTTTGGACCCCATGTCTCGGAGAGGATGTTCTGACCTTGGAGGGGTCCAGAGGAGGTTTACAAGAATGATCCCAGGGATGAAGGGATTGTCAAATGAGGAACAGTTAAGGACTCAAAGGAGCCGAGGAGGATTTACAGAATAATGACATTTACAGAATAATGAAATTTACAGAATAATGAATGGTCTGAATAGAGTAAACCTGGAGAAGATGTTTCCACTAGTAGGAGAGACTGGGACATGAGGGAACAGCCTCAAGCTGAAGGGACAACTCATCAGAACTGAGATAAAGAGGAATGTCCACAGCCAGAGGGTGGTGACTCTGTGGAACTCATTGATGCAGCAGGTTGTGGAGGCCAAGTCATTGAGTATACTCAAGACAGAGATAGATAGGTTCTTGGTGGTAAGGGGTGCAAGAGTTATGCGGAGAACTCAAGAGAATGAGGTTCAAAAATATATCAGCCATGACTGAATGGCAGAGCAGACTCAGTGGGATGAATGGCCTAATTCTGCTCCTATATCTTATGACCTTATGGCCTAAGACTGGGCATGTGTGATTATCACCACTCACAATGATAATGGTGTCCTAAAGAATTAGTGAGAGGGCATATAAAGGTGAAGACAAGGAGCATCATTCTTGTAATCTAGACAAAGAACTATAACATAATTAACATTTTTAATACAAAAAGCCTTTGAAATCTTTACTGTTGGACACTGAATGTTGAAGCAGCCAACATAATCGATTAAACAAAACCGATATTTCCCCAAAGGTGTGGTCAGCCAGGGCAGTCTCCCGGTTCTGTCCTGTGCTCACTGAAAGAAAATCCAATTTGGTTGAATGACCAGCCAAATGCATGTCAAATACATTATTTTAAATCAATAATTCACAAACCAGACTCCCCTGTTCTTTCTTCTGTTTTCAGGTGTGGGGATTGCTATGATGCTTCTGATTACAATGTCCAACATTTCGTACAACTGCATCGTTGGCTACAGTCTGTACTACCTGTTTGCTTCCTTCCAATCACCCCTACCATGGGCAGACTGCTGCAGTTGGTGGGGAGCAGATGAAACATGCAGCAGGACCCCCAAAGGTACAGTGTTAGCTTCTACTGGGGAAAGTGTACACACTGACTGTTCATTGTTCATTCTGTCAGTCTGAGTGAGGGAGAGAGATGAACAATAGTTTCAGTGACCATCCTCATTGTGGCCATACAGCAGAAAGACTCGGATAGAAAGCAGCAGCAGGAATCATGGCACTGAGTCACTGGAATAGCAGGACAGTCAGTCAGAAATAAATAGTGAAACATCAGAATTTAACAGTCTTTCACATGTCTCACGTTTACTTTCACCTTGTCAATAAGTCTGTGTTGTGTTCTTTCTGACTGCGTTCATTGTTTGTATCTCTCTCCATCCCTGTATTGTGTCTCACACTGACTCCCTTCTCTGTCTATTACTGTGTTTTTTGCAGCTATCATTTTCTTAACTTATTCTCTTTCTCTGAGTTTTTCCAAATATCGATCATCTCACATATATTTCTTACACAGTCTGACTCTAAGACACACAGAGTTTTTGTTGCAATTATTTAAATGTCTCATCTCTTTAATTTCATCTCATCTTCCACAATAACACTATTTAATTCAGGATGTCTCATGTCACTATCAAAGGTTCATGTTGTGTGAATTGACAAGACTTAATGTGAAATCTTGATGTGAGTCAAGTTGAAATTTCTGAAACAGAGGACAAAATACTTCAGCTTTGAAAAAAAAATCTACTTTTAAATAAACTGGGATTGTGGGTGTTCCCCTGACCATACTGTACAGACTGGGGCTGTGGGTGATCCTGGACATCAACTACAGTCTGCACAATATGGTGATAAATCACCCACAGTCCCAGTCTGTACAATACAGACAGGGGTCACCCACAGTCCCAGTCTGTACAATACTGTCAGGGATCACCCACAGTCCCAGAGTGTACAATACAGTCAGGGATCACCCACAGTGCCAGTCTGTACAATACAGTCAGGGATCACCCACAGTCCCAGTCTGTACAATACAGTCAGGGATCACCACAGTCCCAGTCTGTACAATACAGTCAGGGATCACCCACAGTCCCAGTCTGTACAATACGGTCAGGGATCACCCACAGTCCCAGTCTGTACAATACAGTCAGGGATCACCACAGTCCCAGTCTGTACAATACAGTCAGGGATCACCCACAGTCCCAGTCTGTACAATACAGTCAGGGATCACCTACAGTCCCAGTCTGTACAATACAGTCAGGGATCATCCACAGTCCCAGTCTGTACAATACAGTCAGAGATCACCACAGTCCCAGTCTGTACAATACAGTCAGGGATCACCCACAGTCCAGTCTGTACAATACAGTCAGGGATCACCTACAGTCCCAGCCTGTACAATACAGTCAGGGATCACCCACAGTCCCAGTCTGTACAATACAGTCAGGGATCACCCACAGTCCCAGCCTGTATAATACAGTCAGGGATCACCCACAGTCCCAGCCTGTACAATACAGTCAGGGATCACCCACAGTCCCAGTCTGTACAATACAGTCAGGGATCACCCACAGTCCCAGTCTGTACAATACAGTCAGGGATCACCCACAATACCAGCCTGTACAATACAGTCAGGGATCACCCACAGTCCCAGTCTGTACAATACAGTCAGGGATCACCCACAGTCCCAGAGTGTACAATACAGTCAGGGATCACCCACAGTCCCAGAGTGTACAATACTGTCAGGGATCACCCACAGTCCCAGAGTGTACAATACAGTCAGGGATCACCCACAGTCCCAGTCTGTACAATACAGTCAGGGATCACCACAGTGCCAGTCTGTACAATACTGTCAGGGATCACCCACAGTCCCAGTCTGTACAATACAGTCAGGGATACACCCACAGTCCCAGTCTGTACAATACAGTCAGGGATCACCCACAGTCCCAGTCTGTACAATACTGTCAGGGATCACCGACAGTCCCAGAGTGTACAATGCAGTCAGGGATCATCCACAGTCCTGTATTTTTGCATTGAAGAGCTTCATATCTTTATTCCAAAAAAAACTCTCGAAATTTTAGGACATTTCCATTATCCAATATTCCAGAAGAATAGAACTCAGTTTTTCTCTGCCTCAGACGAAGTGATGGAAGCTGGTACAATTAAAACATTTAAAAGTTAGCTGGATGTGTATATGAATGTGAAGGGTTGAGATGGATACGGGCCAAATGTTGGCAAATCGGACTAGATTAATTTCGGATATGTTTTTTAGCATGGACAAGTTGGACTGAAAGGTCTGTTCCTGTGCTGTACATCTCTCTGACTCGATGACTCTTGATGTTATTTGTTCCATTTAGTATTTCAAAATCCGTGACGAAGTCATCTTTTTAGTTTTTAATTTATAAAGAATAGAATCATTGTCTGTCTAATACCATACAGTTAGGGACATCTATCAACACCCAGAAGACATGGATTTTCCATTATACACCCACAGAATTCAGTGATGGAAGTCCTTATCTCCATAGGCTAGGACTCATTCAAGTAGCGATCGATTTCTACATCTTCTACTTCAGAATTTGGAATGTTACATCTTGCCAAAAATAATTCAGATATGAAGAAGTTATTTTTGAGCTAAAATTACAATGTAATTTTTGAAAACAGTTGTTTCATCTTATCCTTGAGATTTATGTTATTTGAAATTTCATTTTTACATTGCTAGTTTCTGAAAGTGAATTGATAAGAGTACATTCAACAATGTGGTTCATCTGGGCTCAGAGTAATTATGGATGTCCGTAAGATCATAAGACCATAAGATATAGGAGCAGAATTAAGCCAATTATCCCATCAGGTATGCTCCACTATTCGATCATCACTGATATGTTTCTCAAACTCATTCTTCTGCCTTCTCCCTGTAATGCTTGATCACCTTACCAATTAAGAACTATTTTATCTCTGCCTTAAATTCACCCAATGACTTGGCCTCCACAGCCCTCTGGAGCAATGAGTTCCATAGATTCATCACTCTCTGGCTGAAGAAATTTCTCCTCACCTCAGTTCAAAAGGGTTATCCCTCCACTCTGAGACTGTGCCCTAGGATCCTGGCCTCTCCTATGCATGGAAACAACTTCTCCACATCTACTCTATCCAGGCCTGTCAGTATTCTTAAAATTTCACTGAGATACACCCTCAAGGAAAGACACAGAGTCCTCAACTGCTCATCATGTGATAAGCCCTTCATCCCCAGGATCATTCTTGTAAACCTCCTCTGAATCTCTTCCAATGCCAGCACATCCTTCCTTAGATACAGGGCACAAAACTGCTCACAATATTCCAAATGAGGCCTGACCAAAGCTTTACACAGACTCTGCAGTACATCCCTGTTCTTGAATTCTAGCTCTCTTGAAGTGAGTACTAAGGTTGCATTTACCTTCATAACTGCCAATGAAACTTACATGTTAACTTTAAGGGAATCCTGAACCAAGACTCTCAAGACCATGTGTACTTCAGATTTCTGAAGCCTTTCCCCATTTAGAAAATAGTCTATGTCTCTATTCTTCCTACCAAAGTGCACTTCCTCACACTTTTCCACATTGTATTCCATCTGCCACTTCTTTGCCCACTCTCCTAACCTCTGTAAGGCCTTCTAAAATCTCCTCACTTCCTCACCACTACCTGTCCCTTCACTTAGCTTGTCTCATCTGCAAACTTAGCAACAATGCCCTTAGCTCCTTCATCCAGATTGTTAATGTATAATGTGAAGGTCCCAACATTGATACCTGCAGAACTCCACTAGTCACCGGCTGCAATACCCAAAAAAAGCCCCTTTATCACCACTCTCTATCTTCTGCAGCCAATCCTCTATCCATGCCAGTACTGTGCCCCAAATGTCATGTGCTCTTATCTTATTTAACAGCATCCTGCTTTAGTCACCAATCAGCTGAAAAGCTTTTAAAATTAAATGCATCACAAACTAAATATAAATGCATTCTTTTTGTGTGTAACCAAAGCTAGAGAAGGAAATCTTCTTTATGAAAATCCTCCACCTCACTAAGAAAGCTTCAGTACAATCAATAATTAACAATCTGCTCTGAAAACCCTGCACATGGTTTCACAGCTGTGACACCCTGCCCCCAACGTCCTCTGGAAATGTGATATCACCCCCAGTTCTCTGCCGATATGAAACCTGTCCCCACCCTCCCATTCACTGTTACCATTGGACTCCATCCCCCTCCACCAATGTTGTTGCTACTGGAACCGACCAACAAGACTGCTCCCCTCCCCCAAAAATTCTCCTATCATCCTCAAGTTACTCTCAACACTGTGCTGTGAAAGTACTGTCAGATTGAAAATGTGGCTCCCCATTTCTGAGACAGCCCTGAGTTGAATCTACCGCTCAGAACTGTGGAGCTCCATTCATTCATTTTGTAAAACAAGGAGTGGTGTAGCAAGGTATGTGAGACTCTCCTTCCCTGGATAATCCAGCCCATTATAATCCTTAAAGTCTTCTACAATAACTACTACTGAATACTTTTGAAGTAACTTTTTATACAGTACCATTTTAATTTGGTTTTCTAATTATGCAGACTTTTATCCAACAAGAGATTAAGCAGATTGAGCACCAGAGCAGGACTGTGCTGAGAGTGAGTGCACGGACTGTACCTCTGTGTTCTGATCTATGCATGACCTTATCCATGTAATCAAAAGGATTAACTAATTCAGTCAGAGTGAAACAGTGACCCTGGTTATATTGAAATGGAATGCAAAATTGATGTATAATACTGAAACATATTTTCCAGAGACTCTCTGCAATCTCACTCTGACTGATGGATATTTTGAAATCGTTACTATAACACAGCTGCAGGAAAATAATGGATCTTGTCCAAATGGATCAGAAATCTCCAATCCTCACCAGGGCCCGAGTGAGCAATACTGGGAGTAAGTACCTTGCTGCAGATAGCTGCACCAATAACCTACACAGCTGGGCCAGTAACTCCTCTTGGGTTGGTTAGTTTGTTTATATGTGTTTAATGAGAGAGAAGTTGTTTCATTTTGATTGAGGTATTATTTATATTGCACACTTGTTACAAAATGGCATCATGGAAAGGAAACTTTTACTATTTAATATTCCTCTGGTTTATAAGCATTGTAACTTTGACAATATTTATAAAGCAAAACACTTTTCTTTGTTTTCTTGCTCTTCAAGAATAATATTGATGACCAGAATTCTTAAACATGAAATGGTTAGAGTCATGTGTGACTGATGTTCATTTCTCTGCTTTTAATTGTAATAAGTTATTATTTTAACACACAGTCCTGGGACTGGATTTAGATTAACTGTCTGGAGGTAGATACCATGTGTAGGAAGATGAAGGAGCTGAATTCATTGGAAGACATAGTGACTAAACCAGATAGGTTTCACAGTGCATTGTGAAGCAGTCAGTGAAACATTGTCAGAAACTCTTTCACATCAAATCAGCTGCAGGGAATCTCATCAACTTGTTTGAACAAAGCTTTACATTGAAAAATATCAATACACACGAGGAAAAAATGTCATACAGAATATCAAACTTCACATTTATTTCTGAGTGCAAGAATCAAAGCTTCTATAAATCAAAAATTAATTTAGATATTACACAACACTGTTTGTTAAATACATTGATGCACTATGTCTAAAAACATCTGTGTGTAATGAAGAGTGTCCTAACTTACTACATGTTTTTGTTCTTATTTTCTGTAGTAAAGCAGTTTTACGCCGTTCCAGTTCAGTGGATGAGACTGGGGAGGTAATCTGGTATTTAGCCCTCTGTCTGCTTCTTGCCTGGCTAATAGTTGGGGCAGCATTATCAAAAGGAATCAAATCTTCAGGAAAGGTAAATGATTGGTGATAAATAGAGTTAAAACTCGTGACAAAGTAACAGTAAAGCTAGAAACGATAAATAATTTGTGAAGTGTCTGGTTTATCTCCCAGGTGATGTTAACAGTGTCTCTATGAGAAATGGGAGATTCATAATTCATCAACACTTCAGGCCTGAGGGAGATCTGAAGAACGTTCTCCTGAGGGAAAGAACAGCAACTTCCCCAAACCCCTGCAATGTGTCCCTCATTCTAAGGGTTCACTCACTGACACTGGAATTCTGGGTGAATTTCCAATTGCTGTGGAAGGCTGAGGAAGGATTGGGGGTTGGGGGGGGGGGGGGGGGGGTGTGGTGGCGGTGATGGGGAAGGATAGGATCAGGGTTTTATTTGAGTGAAATGAGATTTGTCTGGACATGAGAATGGGACTGAGACCTGAGGAACAATCATTAGGTGAAAACAATAAAATGCTGGTAATGCTCAACAGCTTGTGAAGCACCTGTCAAGACAAACCGAGCTAATCTTTCACTTCCATGGACTTTCATCTGACCGAGAGAAATAAATAACAGTTTAAGAGGTTTCTTAAGACAATGGACATGGGGAATATGGTTCGGTGAGTAAAAGGAAGATTCTGTGATAGGTTGGAGGACAACAGAGGTTAACTAACAAAGCTCTGACCTTCATCCCCGTTGTATTGTTGGATAGGTTCCAAACCAAAGAGCAAATGTAATTTTAAGGCTGTTAGAAGAATCACAACATGTGACATTCCAGTGTAATGTGCCTTTAGTAGTTATTAATGTTGAAGGAATATGTTGTAACAGCTGTGTAGCAGTTACTGTGGGTGGAATCTGTTAGTGACATGAGCAGCCTGTGCTAAGGTGAGATTTAATGCAGAATCAGGTGAGAAATCTCATAAGGTCCAACTTGACGTCAGGAACAACTTGCTGTGTCTTTTATGTACCTACCCAGTGAGGAGGTGAGCTTCTTGGGTAAGAATTACCTTTAACTGATTCTTTTCATTGTGTAATTTCTGTTATTATGTCTGAAGACCTGTGTCCCCTTAAGAAGGGTTCGAGATCGGTCAAAGGAATCGACAAATGCGGTCTATTCAAAAAACAAGGGTCATTAGTTGATTCAGTTAAGGTACCTTGATGCAATTCTATCCAGCAACACAGAGATTGAAGCTTCTGTGTTCTGGGGAAAAGTTGCGCAATTACATTTGAAAATTACACATTATTTACATGTTTTTAAAGAAATAGTACAGTCTTAATTACAAGAAAGACCAATCACATATGATTTACAGCGAATTAATCTAATGATATTTTCTGGGAAAGGGTTCTTAACTACAAAAAAATGTCCAATCAATTGTAATATGGTGATATGATTGAAGACAGGCTAATCCAATGGTATTTCCTTTAAGAAGGATATCTAATTTACGTAAATTGTCATGCCATGTATTGGTTCAACATTTGTTCAAATGGTCAACTAATGTATCAGTGTTTATCTTATGAAAACTCTATTGTCCTCATCTTTCAACTGCAAGTTAATTCTGCAAATCAGCAGTATGTTCAGCAGTATGATTCACAGGCCATTTTATAGTATTCTTTTAAATCGAGAAACCATTTTGTTGTAATAAAAATCTTCATATTTTGTTGCCTAAATTCAAATTTGAGATCCTCATGTCTATAGGTTTAGCAGTGTTTAAATAAGCACATTATAACAAGGTATCACAAAACAAAGTCTCAACATGCAAACCCTGTGAACTAGATGAAAACGCAATCCTTGCATACATCTTCCATGTTACTATTTCTCTTCAGTTTGTCATCTGTTCCCTTCGATGCATTGATGAGAATCCATTTAATTTGCCATTTGGTTGGATAATATTGTCTTTATTCCAAGGTGAATGATGTATAAACGTAGGCAAAACTTGCTACAAAGGTACAGCAGCTACTGTTTTGGTCTCCTTAGTTAGGGGGTATATTTGTATTGGAGAAAGTTCAGTGAACGTCTTTGTATTAATTCTTTTGAAAATATAAGTTTGAGCCTGTACTCACAGGAATTTAGGAGACCGAGAAATGATCTTCAAAGATTTCGAATGGTCTTAGAAAGCTTGACCTTCTCAGAGAATCTCGAACAGGGAGCACAGTTACAAAATAAGGTTCTCCAAATGAGGTAGAGATGAAGTGGAATTTTTAATCTTTCAAATACTCTTCCTCCGAAAGCAGTAGAGGTCAGATCATTGAATATATGCAAGGCAGAGTTTGACAAATTGTTGATGTACAAGAGAGTCAAAGGTTCTGGAGAGGGCAAGTGTCAGGGTGATCAGGCAGAATCTTATTGCATGGTGGGGCCACATGGCCTTGTACTGCTTCAAGGTTTTATTTTCTTCTGTTGTACCAGTAATACAGGAAAATCTAACAAGGTGCTCTCCATGCTCAGGTGCTTTATTTCACTGCGACATTCCCTTACGTGGTTCTGACCATACTCCTGATCCGAGGGGTTACCCTGGAGGGAGCTTCTAAAGGAATTGAATTCTACATCGGAAGCCAGTCAGACTTCTCCAGACTGGCTGATGCTGAGGTAAATACAGCAATATGAATGATTGAGTCTCATTAGTATTTTTAGTTGAATCGATTCGTGCCTCAGCACATTTACTTTGTTAGCTTGTCATCATTGATTTAAACTGAAAATGTGTTGCTGAAAAAGCGCAGCAGGTCAGGCAGCATCCAAGGAGCAGGAGAATCGACATTCCTGAAGAAGGGCTCATGCCCGAATCGTCGATTCTCCTGCTCGTTGGATGCTGCCTGACCTGCTGCACTTTTCCAGCAACACATTTTCAGCTCTGATCTGCAGCATCTGCAGTCCTCACTTTCATCATTGATTTAAAATCAATGTATTGCTTTTGAGTCCTTAATTCAATTCTTGGAAATTTTTAACAAAGCTTGTGATGAATTCAAAGAGTCAGTTTAAGGTCTATATCATCCTGCCATTAACAGGAAAGAAGGTCAGGGCATCAGCTATGATGGACGAGAGGATCGAAATTGATGAGGAATTATGATAGGGATTGGGATGCAATAGAATTCTTCCTTCATGCCTCCTCCTTTCTGAAATCTTGGAAATGATTCAGGAGTTTCAGGTGAAATACCTCATTGACCTACAAAGCAAATACTGACCCACATTTTGCTGTATCAGGGCAATAGAAAGAGCCACTCTTGATGAGCCTTGTCCTTATCCATTCTATGTCAATGATATTTGGTGCTGCAAGTACCTGGAAGTGGGAGATGGAAATGAAAGAACATTGTCTATATCTGAAATCTACATTGGAGTGAACATTGGAAAGCAACTGATTATATCTTGAACCAGTCAGATTATCGTACTTGGAATATAACAATGCAAGGACTGAGACAGAAAAGGAAGTGTAAGTTTGAGTGGGTGACTTCCAAGCTGTGATTCCATTCTTCCAGTAGGTAGTTTAAGTGCCAGAAATTGTGACTGGCAGTAAGTAAATGCTTGGCATGTCATTAAAAGGCTATTTCAATGTCATGTTTCTTGAAACAAATCTCCGAGGTGATTCAGTCAACAGCATAAGGACAGAAACATCATGGAGCCCAGTGAATGCAAATAGGCAGACGAGGCAATACCACATTTGTGAAGCTGACAGTGTCCTCATGCATACTGGATAATGATGGCTGGAATTTTGTATTCAGTCCAAAGATACAGCAGTCTTTGTGAATAGACAATGGTGAACACTATTTATTGCTTAATTTTTCTGACAGGAATTGGATTTTGATTTCCATTTAAATCATTTAACCATTGTTTACATAATCCTAGAAATTACAGTGTAATTTTACTGGTTCCTGTTGATATTAAGCTACTGTGATATTATTACAATATGAAAGTGATCATTATTTATGGTAAAAGGTGTTCTTTGTTGTTACTTTCACGAAAAGAATGGAATTAACTATGGTCAGTACAATACTGCAAGTGAGTCAGTCACTGAAAACCATGGCTGGTGAAAGAGTATACAGTCACGTCTTCGATAGTGCAATAGTCACGTTCCGTGTGACCCTGCGCTATGCAAGAATCACGCAATACAAGGAGCACTTACAGTGTTGCCGATGTAATCATGTTCTAGCCAACATACTTTTTGAATTTTTGCACTTTAGAAAAGCGTCCCCAATCGTCAATCACGGTACAGGTAATTTGTGTTAATGAAACGTTCATTATACCAGAAAGACCTGTGTCAGATATCCCAGAGGAAATTTAACTGTAAATAATCGACAGTAGTGATGACTGTTCTGTTTAAGAAGAGTTACTGTTGACCAGAGGGAGCTACTTTGCTCAGTTCACCATGGATTAACCACACGAGTTCTCATTATCTTCACATTAATGTCGTTAATCTGTTGTACATGTTTGTGTTTCATTTCCCTCCAGACATCTATTCTATTTTGTATTTACCAGGTCTGGAAAGATGCTGCGACTCAAATTTTCTTTTCTATCTCAGTGGGTTGGGGCACTTTAGTAGCATTGTCATCTTACAACAAGTTCCACAATAACTGCTACAGAGATACCATCATTGTCTGTGTTGTTAATTGTGCTACGAGTGTGTTTGCTGGATTTGTCATCTTCTCCATCCTGGGACACATGGCTCACATACAAGATAAGCCCGTTTCAGAGGTTGCCCAGTCAGGTAAACTAGAGCTGTTAAAATTGTCAAGGGTCAGACAGCTTTAATGTTCTCTCTGAAGTGATTCAACCCAACATTCCAGTGATTCCAGTGTCCAGACACAATAATCAATCCTCAGATCCAAACTGATAGCCAGGCTCTGAAGACACATTGCCATGATGTTTGGTTTATACTGGACAGGGATTGGAGCTGAATAATGCAATGGTATGCCCAGGGTTGAACCCTAGCTCTTAAAAGTGAGCTTTTGAAATAATCACAGAATAGTAAATTTCAAAAGCACTCAGTTAACATTATAATTCACTGTAAGATTTGCTATTTACCTTAGAATTACATTTCATATGAGCCACATTTTATATTTAAGAAGAAAATTTTGAATGAATTCCATAATATTGTGCTTTTAGGTGAATCAGAGACAGTTTTTATTTACTGACGATTAGTTACTGATCATATTATGTGCTCAAATATTCAATTTGACAGTAGTACATTTTAAAAAATGTTTAATATGAAGAGCAAGAGACATGGAAATGTTCTGTGCTAAGCCACTTGTATCGGTTGATGATGCTGTGATAAGTAATTAATGACCAGGTAAAGTTACAATAAAACACAGTTCACACATTCTGATTACTCCAGTAGTCTGAGCACTGAGTGGTTTGACAGCCTGAATGGAGGCAGGAACATAGGAACAGGGGTAGGCCACTCAGTCTGAGTAGTTTGCCTCACTACTCCATGTAATAATGAAGGATCAAACATTTCAATGTTTTTTACTCATTCCATTCCCTGACCTTGTACACCACTGAGAATCAGAAATATAATAATCTCAATCTTAAATCTACTCAAATCTTGACCTCCACAGCCCTCTGTGCTGGACAATTCCAATGTTTCACAACACTCTGAATAAACTAATTTCTTGTCAGCTTGGCCCTCAGTGGCATCCCCCTTAGTTTTAAATTATGGCCGCTGGTTTTAGATTCTGCAGACAGAGGAAATATCTTACCTGCAGCTACTCTGTTGTTCTCTTTAACTACGTTGTAAGTTTCAATGCAATTGCCTCTCATTCTACGAAACTCTAGAGAATAAGGCCCAGTTTTCCCAATCTTTCTTCATCGGACAGTTCTACCATTCCAGGAGCAAGTCTGCTGAACATTTGTTGCACTCCCTCTATGCAATGACATTTTTCCTGAGAAAAAGTGACCAAACTGTGCACAGTTTCCAGGTGTGGCCTAACCAAGCTGCTATACAACTGAAACAAGACTTCACTATCCCTGTACTCAAATCCTCTTGCAATAAAGGATGACATTCCATGAGGCTTCCTAATAGCTTGCTGCACACACATGTTAACCCTCAGTGACTTAGCACCAAGGAGACTGAGGTCTCTTTGTACAACTACACTTTACAATCCCCAACCATTTAAGAAACACTCTAAATTATCCGTTCAATTATTTCTCCCCATTCCCTACTCTCCAACATTATTCCCTGTTTTAAAATGCCAGTTTCACCAATATATTAGAGAGATTCTTTTTTTGCTTAGATTGCAAATGTCACTCTGAACTCAGTGTTCACTGCTTCTAAATATTATAATTTCTGAATTGAAAGTGATTAATATTACGAATATATAATAACTAATGTTTTTTATTGTAAACACATATCCGCACAACTTTGGTGACATGAATAGTTTTGCAAATGGTGGCTAATATTGGCAACTGTAATAAATGAAATGAAATGAATGTCAACAACAAGTTAATAGCAACGTTCATTGTGTCATTTCAATTCTATTGACTGTTCAGGTTTCGGTTTGGTCTTCATTGCCTACCCAGAGGCCCTTGCACAGTTACCGTGGGCACCATTATGGT
The DNA here is from genome assembly GCF_020745735.1 of Hemiscyllium ocellatum. Taxonomy (NCBI): domain Eukaryota; kingdom Metazoa; phylum Chordata; class Chondrichthyes; order Orectolobiformes; family Hemiscylliidae; genus Hemiscyllium; species Hemiscyllium ocellatum. Next base: position 66,170,909 of record NC_083411.1, read on the forward strand.
CTGTTTCATTTTTCTTCATGCTGCTCACTCTGGGAGTTGACACACAGTTTGCAGGTTTAGGTAAAAATGGCATTGCATCACTTAAAAAAATCATTTCTTTTGAAGAAATTATGACAGTGTTGGGCAAAAAAGTGCTGTTGGTGATGTTAGTGGACAAACGCATAACATTTCTTTGTAGCAATTGTTCCCTTATTGTCTGAAAGAAGAATGCAGCTCTTAGTCTTAAATGATTAGCACCTGCATCAAAATAAAAATTGGGGAAAAGTTGCATCGGCATCCAAATGATTTCACAATACAATTTGCACTAACAGCGATGGTGAGGGAAGGCATCATAGAAGATCAAAATGTGAGTTGGAGTAAATGAGAGAGATGAGGTTCAGTGTTATTAGGAATTAGTAAGTGAGGATGGAGAGTGTATGAGCAAATATTAAAAGAGAAAGACAAACCAGTAGAACTTATTAGCAAAAGCATGCAGCATTCAGAGTTAAGTTGATGAGCTGACAACACAAATAGAGACCAGTCACACCACCTGGTGAAGATTATTGAAATGTGGTTGCAGGAAGATCAGTACTGGGAGTGAAATGTCCTAGGGTAATGAGTATTCCAAAGGGATAGGCAAGTAGGAATAGGAGGTGGAGCTGTTTTATTGGTTAAGGGAGATATCAAGGTGCATTAAGAAAAGATATTGGCACTACGAACCAAGATGTTGAATCAATCTGAGTGGAAATAAAAGGCAAGGGAAGAAACCCCTTGGTAGGAATAATTTACAGACTCTCAAACAGTACTTCCAAAGTAGGGCTGAGTATAAATGAGGCAGTAATGAGGGCTTATGAGCCAGCCACAACAGAAATTATGGGTGATTTGTACATAGATATTGATTGGATTCATCAACTTGTCAAGGGTAGTATTGAAGGAAGATTCATAGAGTGTCTGAGGGATTCTTTCTTATGGCAACGTGTCATGGAACCAACTGGCTGCTTCACATTTGGTATTGTGTAATGAGGAAGGATTGGTAAATGATCATGTAGTTAAGGATCATCTTGGAAGGTGTGATCACAACCTTCTATAGTTTCAAATTCAGATGGCAAGAGTGAAGACAGAGTCATATACAGGAGTTTTAATGTTGGCCAAAAGTCATTATACAGGCCTGAGAAAGCAGTTGGCCCTGGGGGACTGAGGAAAAATATTAAAGGAGCAGGACATTTGAAAAATGGTGGCAAATGCTCAATGAGTTACTAAATACCTGTCAATTAAAGTATATTCCTGAGAGGAAAAGGAATTATAGAAAGGTAAAAGATAATCCATGGCTTAACAAGGAGGTCGAGGATAACATAAAGACAAAAACTAGGGCATATCATACTGCAAATGTTTGAGACACTCTGGAGAATCAGGAGATCAATAAAAGGAAACTAGCAAAAACCATAAGCTCTGACACCAAAAGCTTCTATAAGTATATAAAAAGGAAGAGAGTAGTGAAAGTAAATGGTGGCCCTTTAGAGGGTGGAAATGGTGAGGTAATTATGGGAAACTCAGAAATGGCAGAGGCACTAAACCAGTATTTTGTGTCTTTTTGCAGTGGAAGATTATAATTTCTTCCCAAAATCTGCAGTTACTATAGAGGAACTTGGTGAAATTACTAGGGAAAAGGTATTAAGTAAACTGATGGGATTAAAGGCAGATTAGTCCCCAGGACCTGATGGCCTGCACCCTAAGGCAGCAGAGATAGTGGATATATTAGTTACTACATTCCAAAATTTCCTCGATTCTGGAAAGGTGCCAGTGATTTAGAAACACTTTAATGTGAAGCCTGTATTTGAAAAAAGAAATAGGCAAATCATGGAAAATTGTAGATCAATTAGTTTGACCTCAGTCATGAGGAAGTTGCTGGAGTCAATAATAAGGGAGAGAACTGACCACTTGGAACAACAAAGCTCAATTCCCCAGTGGCAGCATGGTTTCATACAGGACAAGTTGAACTTGACAAAATTGTTGGAATTTCTGAGGATGTAACTATCAAGTTGGATAATGGGGACACAGTGGATGTGTTATATCGAGACCTCTAGAAGACATTGATAAGGTGCTGCATTAAGACTGATACAAAAGGTTAGACCGGAGGGTGTTTGGGGTAGAGTATTGGTTCGGATAGAGGATTGGTTGACTGACAGAAAGCAGAGGGGTGGGATAAATGGGTCCTTCTGGCGAACTGTAACTATTGGGGTAGCACAGGGTTCAATCCTCTGTCATCAATTATTGACAATCTGTATCAATGAGCTGCCAGGAGGGACAGAATGTAACAAACAAAATTCACAGCTAGAGAATGAACTAGAATCTGGCAGATGGAATTTAACGTGGATAGGTACGAGGTTACATATTTTGGCAACAATAATGAAAGAGCAAATTATTAATTAAATCAGAAGCAGATTCAAAGTGCCTCAGTGTAGAGGGATCTGGGTGTCCTTGTGTATGAATCACAGAAAGTGGGGATGTAGGGGCTGCATATAATAAGAAAGGCAAGTGGAATCTTGGCATTTATTGCAAAAGAACTGGTTTATAAAAGTAATGTTGTCACAATTGTATGAGATGATGTTGAGACCATACTTGGAGTATTGTATCCAGTTCTGGTTTCTTTACTTGAGGAAGGATGTGGTGGCATTAAAAGCAGTTCCGAGGAGGTTCTCCAGGTTGATTCAAGGGATGAAAGGGCTGTCATATGAGGAACAATTGATAAGGTAGATGTGGAACAGATATTCCTCCTTGTCGGACAGTCTTGAACAAGAGGTCATAGATATAGCCTGAGAGGAAGTAGGTTCAAAACTGGGGTGAGGAGAAACTATTTCTCTGACAGGGTTGTGAATCTGTGGATCTCACTGCCCCAGAGTGCAGAAGAGGCAGAATCAATCAACAAATTCAAGAAAGAAATAGATATGTTTTGATGAAAAATGGGACAAAGGGCTGTGGGAAACAGGCAGGAATTGCGACCACAATAAGAACAGCCAGGAATGTGACAAATGGTAGAGTGGGTTTGAAGGGCTGAATTGTCCACTCGCTCCTAATTTCTATGTTCCTCTGCCCAATAGCTATTGTGGTGATTTTCAATCTCAGATGTTAATGTTCTATATCTTTTCTTTACTCTCATGCCTAGAATTTATCTTTTCGTCGAGACAGATCTTGCTGTTCAAGAGATGGGGATTTTTATTTACCTGCCTTACAGGGAGCAGGATGGTCAGCAAACTTATTCACTCATGTTGAAACTCACTCATGTTGAAACTCACTCATGTTGAAACACCCTACGTGATATTTGAGGATAACGATGATGCAGTTTTCCTCTACATCAGAGCAACAGGAAAAATACAACTGGGGGAAAAATACATATCTCAGAGCCAGAAAAATGGATGCAGAAACCTTTTACTCCAGGGCTTTGGTGTGTCCAGTGGTGTTTTGTCCTGTCATTGTGCAAGTTATTAATTAATGTCTTCATTTGACATTTTCTTCCATTAGAAACAGTTATGACAGCCCTGCAAGACCAGTTCCCTACATTGGTCCAATCAAAGCGCCTTCTTCTGACAGCTGGTGTTTGTTCGTTATTTTATCTGCTTGGCCTTCTATGTGTGACACAGGTAGGTTGTATTTCAGTGATATCAGCTGTTTTCACATGTACTCAGTAACTGTAAAAGGTGATCAAATTCACAGGATGAAAAAATAAAGAAGGCATTAGTGTTCTGGTCCTTTCTTTTTGCAGTTGTTTAATGTTGTGCAGTGATCATGTCATATTGATATCTTGCTGTGATTCTGAGTTTATTCTCAGATAATCCACTCTTACAATAGGACTGGGAAACAGGACCACGGTTCAGTTTATTATGTCATAAAATTGCTCAGCAGACACGTTCGTTATCGCGGTTAGTTGTTACAGGGAAGCATAGCTGCTCTCCCTTCGCAATATGTACTACACACTGAACAAGTCTATAGCTGTCAGTGACATGTATTATATCAAGGTTATATGCTCATCAGCATGTTCTTCTTAAAATGATATTACTATATTCCTATAACATACATGAATGAAAATAAATATATCTCAGACTGGTTGTGAGAACTATCACTCCAAAAATAGGTCACTGTGCTTAGGAGTTTAAGAATTGAACTGTTTAAGACTTTAAGTGGTTGTATAATGAATCAATAATTTAATAATCCTTCCAGATCTCATGATCTTCTTTCTGTCCTGTGATCTAGATTTATCAACTGACTGTTCTTGGCTCACTGATATTTTGGTGACTTTCCTTTTGTTAAAGAGGAGATTACTTTCATGGTTGCGTTCAACATTTTCACTCCCTGAGTTTACCTCTGGTGGTGTTCTGTGCACAGTCAGAATGCTCAATGTTAGAATGTTGTACAATTCCCCAAATTATTTTCTATTCCTCTTTCCATTGTTCCATTAGATATTGTGACTCCTTGGGTTTAAGGCTCACTGCACTTTCTGAGTACTTCTGTGGGTGACCATGTTCCCTGGATGGGATGTATGATTCAAACCTTTTACCACTCTCACAAACTAGATAATTCCACGCCCAGATGTCAAATGAGTGCTGTTTTTATTCTGCCTGAATGTTCAAGATGTTTATCCCATATTTACAGGAAATTGGACTGTTCATGACTTGGCAAATGTGTCCTGACTTGCTTTTTAATGTGATTGTTGCTGGTAATAGAAAGCCCATACCTAGACGTATTGTTATGAAGTGTGACATGGCAATATGGAGATGGTGTCCAGTTGCTCATTTCATGACGGATGGCTGAACAGTATGAACCATTTCATTCAGCAAAAATATTGGGTCTGGGATAATGTGGTGAGGCTGTCACATGATTTAGACCCCATGTAGTACACATCCAAGGTACCCTAGGTCCATAAAATATTTATCAGTGCAGTATGATCCAATTTCAGATATTTTCTCCAGGTACACAATGCACTTTATACTTATGGTGATTACCATGGGTGTAGTTGAGTAATCCTTCCAATGTCTGGTGGTTGGAAAATTGGAATATTACTCAGTGACTTGGTGAAAATTGTCACCGTGGATGGTAAGTAAATTTGTTACAAGCTTCAACCAAAGATATATTGGAATCTTGTGAGGGTAGAGAAATTTTTTTTCTGTTGATGTGGTGGCTGACTTTGACATGCCTGATACACCCTCACAGTCTTCTCGATTTTTCTGTTGTGAACTGAGCAATACACAGTGAGCTGTACAGGGGCCTTTTTCACCCTATGCCCATATGCCCCTGGTATAATGAGGCAATAGAGTTTACTAAAGAGCTTCAGCTACAAGCATCTGTTTATGTTTGAAAAGCATGCCTCTTGAGGGTCCCTGGCTCATCCTTGTCTGGCTAAATCCCTTGGAGCACATCTGGCACGTTTTGTATCCCATCAGGCCGGACTTTGATAATAACTTTCCAAAATGCCCTCAGTTGTGAATCATTCATTGTCTTTTTTCTTACTGTTGACCAATATTCATCTGGATTGATATTGATGATGTTTTCTTATGTAATTTTTTTGTAAGTGCAGCCAAACAGCCATTGTCTAATTTGGCGTTGGTACACCTCTCATTGTGTCTGAAGTAGCCCAGATTGTAACAAATATCAAAGTTATATCCCTGAACTTTTATGAGACATTGTTGTAGTCTTGACGGTGCACTTTTCAGTGGTTTATGTCAAATCATTTTCAATGTTTTGTTCCTACAATGAATCATTTACTAAACTGGTACATATGGAAATTTGTGATAGTGCATACCAGAAGAAATGTTTTCTGTCCTATGTTCAAACAGTTAGATTGTTATTATGATAGAATATTGCATCCAAAAGCAATGAATTTACCATTATGTATGCCCCAACACTGTTTTGACAAGGTCAGGCCCAGTGGGAGGGATGGCATGGATGAAGGTGCTCAGGCCCGAAAAATATTGAACTTGATATCGAGTCCTGACAACAGCAGGGACCCCAAATGGAAATGGGATGCTGACCAGAGTTTCCAGATGACCTTGGGCTCCTTTCATCGCAGCTAACCCATTTTCACTCACTAATGGTCCCCATAAGCAACTTTTCTTTCGCCCAGGCTCAACAGTATCCATTCCTTTGTCTGCCCAACAAGTGTTCTCTCTTTGTGTGGGCTCCATCTCCACCTGTTGTTCACTCCGTTCTCCCAATCCCTGTCTTCAGTGTATATCCCATCTTTTCCTAGCAACAATGAGTTCTGAAGAAGGATCACTGTTCCTGAAATGTTGACTCTGCTTTCTCTCCACAGAAGCTGTCTGACCTGCTGAGTTTCTCTGGCAAATTTTGTTCTTGTTTCAGATTTCCAGCATCCACATTCCTTTGCTTTTAGAATTCCGCAGGTGGCAGAACAGCCTGATCCCTATGCCCTTAACTTCCAGATACATGTACCTGTGAATGCTCCTGCATGGCTGTATGTGGAATACTCTCTGCTTCCCACCAGCTCCACCACCATTGTCACTGTTGGTGCACCCAAGTGCTTCTCTCTGAGAGAAATTATGTTTGAGACACGGAATTGTTCATTCACTTTTAATCTGTAGCAAAAGCTTCCCTTCATTGCCAAGCCTTCAAATGAGGCCTTGTGCAATCATATTCTTCAATTTCTGTTTCTGTTGGGTATAATTGCGTTGTGCAGGAAGAGATCTTGAACCCTTCCCATTATAGTGCACATTCTCTGCTAGCCCTCTGTATGAGCCAGTTAAGAGAAAGATGCGGCTGTTAATGTTTCCTTTGATTTGTTCACACTCTACCCTCCTCCTCTACATTATATACCCTCCCCACCTCTCCTAGCCTTCTCCCTTTTCACCGATGTTCCTTCTGTTTCTCTTCAGTCTCCTCCTGTGATGATCAGCTCCTCCACTATCCCCTATGATATTCCTGCTTATCCACCACCACCACACTGTTTTCTTTTGGCTCAGTTGGCTGGATGGTTGGTTTTAAAGAGAGTGATGCTGGAAAAGCACAGCCGGTCAGGCAGCATCTGAGGAGCAGGAGAGTTGATGTTTCGACCATAAGCTCTTTAACAGGAAGATGATTCCAGCACCACACGTTTTGACTCTGATTTCCAGTATCTGTAGTCCTCACTTTCTCCTGGATGGCTGATTTACAATGGGGGGGGGGGGGGGGGGCGGGGGGGGAGGGGCACCAACAACACAGGTTCAACTTCTGCATTGACTGAGGTTACCAACAAACAATAAAAATGTGAATTAAGAAGATTGATAATCCAACCATCAATAAATCGTTTTGGAGGTTTGACAACTCATTCTGACCTGGTGATTGTATACCGATTTGAAGAGAAGTGTGTTATTTTCAGTTGCTCTTGACTGGTAACTCAGTTGCCTTGATGTTAGATGCTGCAACTCAGCATCATGTCATGATCATCGGCATCAGAATTTTCTCCCTCATTGTCTGCAAACATGCTTAGCTTAGCCTAGCCTTAGGGGAGACAATGGCCTACTGGTATTATCGGTAGACTGTTAATCCAGAGATCCAGGGAATGTTTTGGGAATCCAGGTTTGAACCCTGCCACGGCAGATGGTATAATTTGAATTCAATAGACTCTGGAATTAAGAGTCTAATGAATTCAAATGAATCCATTGTTGATTGTTAGAAACACCCCTTTGGTTCACTAATGTCCTTTACGGAAGGAAACTTCAATTATTACTTGGTCGGGCCGACATGAGAAAGTGAGGACTTCAGATGCTGGAGATTAGAGTCAAAAAGTGTGGCGCTGGAAAAGCACGACTGGTCAGACAGCATCTGAGGAGCAGTAGAGTCGATGTTTTGAGCTTAAGCCCTTAATCAGAAATGAAGAGCTTGTGCTCAAAACGTCAACTCTCTCTTTTCGCAGCAGAGAGCGGCGGGAGCTGGGCGGAAGTTCAGGCGGAGCGCAAAGTCGGTCGGGAAGGTAAGTGATTTGCTATTAGAGTGGGTGTGTTAAGAACCTAAATTAAGAGTCCACAGGCTTGCTACAAAACAAGGGTCTAAGGAAGTTTTTAATCGAAGAGTGAGGCTTCAGCTCAGGAGTCTTTGAAAAGGAGGTTGAGTGAAGTGATTACGCCACAGTTGAAGAGGGTGAAGACATGACTGCCCAGCTGGTTCAGTGCGCTATGTGCTTGATGTGGGAGGTCAACGACTCTGGTGTGTCTGACTCGTACATGTGCGGAAAGTGTGTGCACATTCAGCTATTGACCGAGCATATTGCAGCGCTGATGAAAGAACTCGAGGACCTTAGGCTCATCCGAGGGAATGAGATCTTTCTGGACAAGACCTTCAGCGAGGTCATTACACCAATCATGCCAGAAGAGAGCAGAAGAGAGCAGACGATGAGGAAGGCAGAGAGGAGACAGGTGCAAGAGACCCCGGGAGAAGTACCTGTCAGGAACAAGTTGAAGCTGTTGGAAACAGTGGAGACTGATGACACTGCCAGTCCGCGAGGCGGCCAGGTCTGTCAATCAAAAGTTGGCGCAGAGGCAGAGCGGAAGAGTCGGACATCGCATAGAGCCGTGGTAATAGGGGACTCCATCGTGAGAGGAACTGACCGGGGTTTTTGTGGCAGCAGACGGGATTTAAAGATGGTGTGTTGTCTTCCTGGTGCCAGGGTGAAAGACATCGCGGACAGAGTGCAGGAAATCCTCAAGGACGAGGGTGAAGAGCCAGAGGTGGTGGTACATGTCGGCACAAATGATGTCGGGAAGAAGAGGAGGCACATACTACAGCGGGACTTTGGAGAACGAGGAAGAAGGCTGAAAAGCAGGACGTCCAAGGTGGTTATCTCTGGTTTGCTTCCAGTTCCTCGGGCTGGTGAGGCCAGAAACAGGGAGATAATGGACTTGAATGTGTGGTTGGGGAACTGGTGCAGGAAGCAAGGATTTAAGTTCTTGAATCACTGGGGTACATTTTGTGGCAAACATAAATTCTACAAGAGAGACGGTTTGCACCTTAACAGGTTAGGGATCAGCATTCTGGCAGGCAGGTTTTCTACTGCAACACCGCTACATTTAAACTAAGTAGCGGGGGGGAGGGGACAAACTGGATGTACAAAAAGGAAGTTGAAGGAAAAGTTAGAACAAGAGAAGTCAAGAAAGACAACTGTATCAATGAGGCAGAAAATTCAAAAAGGGATCATGCTGTAAGGTTGAGTGGAATAGGGGTTGATGGGAAGGGTGAGAGCAGTAACAAATTAAAAATGCTGTATATGAACGCACGAAGCATTAGAAATAAGATGGATGAGCTTGAGGCTCTTTTGGAAATTGGCAGATACGATATTGTGGGGATAACTGAGACGTGGCTTCAAGTGGACAGGGCCTGGGAAATGAATATTCAAGGCTACACGTGCTATCGTAAGGACAGACTGACGGGCAGAGGGGGTGGAGTGGCCTTGTTGGAAAGGGACGATATTCAGTCCCTTGCGCGGGGGGACCTAGAGTCAGGGATGTAGAGTCAGTGTGGATAGAGCTGCGAAATACTAAGGGTAAAACGACCCTCTTGGGAGTCATCTACAGGCCCCCAAACAGTAGTCTGGATGTCGGATGTAAGTTGAATCAGGAGCTGAAATTGACCTGTGGTAAAGATGTTACTACAGTTGTTATGGGGAATGTTAACATGCAGGTAGACTGGGAGAATCAGGATGGTATTGGACCTCAAGAAAGAGACTTTATGGAGTGCTTCAGAGATGGATTCTTAGAGCAGCTGGTGCTTGAGCCGACCAGGGAGAAGGCAATTCTGGATCTAGTATTGTGTAATTAACCAGAATTGGTCAGAGACCTCGAAGTGAAGGAGCCATTGGGAAGTAGTGACCATAATACATTAAGTTTCAATCTGCAATTTGAGAGGGAGAGGGTACAGTCGGAAGTGACAGTACTTCTGTTGAATAAAGGGAACTATGGAGCTATGAGGGAAGAGCTGGCCAAAGTTCAATGGTGCAATACCTTAGCAGGGATGACCGTGGTGGAACAATGGCAGATATTTCTGTGTATAATGCAGAAGTTGCAGGATCAGTTCATTCCTAAAAGGAAGAAAGATCCCAGGAGGAGGCATGGGTGGCCGTGGCTGACGAGGGAAGTTAAGAAACATATAAAGTTAAAAGAGAAAAAGTATAACATAGCAAAGATAAGTGGGAAAACAGAGGACTGGGAAGCTTTTAAAGAACAACAGAGGATTACTAAGAAGGAAATACGCAGAGGAAAAATGAGATACGAAGGTAAACTGGCCAATAATATAAAGGAGGATAGTAAAAGCTTTTTCAAGTATGTGCAAGGCAAAAAAATGGTTAGGACTAAAATTGGGCCCTTGAAGACAGAAACAGGGGAATATATTACAGGGAACAAAGAAATGGCAGAAGAATTAAATGGGTACTTCAGATCTGTGTTCACTGGGGAAGACACAAGACTGGGGAAGACCCTGAGGTAGCAGTGACCGAAGGACCTGAACTTAAGGGAATCTGTATTTGCCAGGATTTGGTGTTGGAGAGACTGTTAGGTCTGAAGGTTGATAAGTCCCCGGGGCCTGATGGTCTACATCCCAGGGTACTGAAGGAGGTGGCTCGGGAAATCGTGGATGCGTTGGTGATTATTTTCCAGAATTCGATAGATTCGGGATCGGTACCTGAGGATTGGAGACTGGCTAATGTTATACCACTTTTTAAGAAAGGTGGGAGAGAGAAAGCAGGAAATTATAGACCAGTTAGTCTGACCTCAGTGGTGGGAAAGATGCTGGAGTCTATTATAAAGGATGAGATTACGGCACATCTGGATAGTAGTAACAGGATAGGACAGAGTCAGCATGGATTTATGAAGGGGAAATCGTGCTTGACTAATCTTCTGGAGTTTTTTGAGGATGTAACTCTGAAGATGGATAAGGGAGATCCAGTAGATGTAATGTACCTGGACTTTCAGAAAGCTTTTGATAAAGTTCCACATAGGAGGTTAGTGAGTAAACTTAGGGCGCATGGTATTGGGGCAAAGTACTAGATTGGATTGAAAATTGGTTGGCTGATAGGAAACAAAGGGTAGTGATAAACGGCTCCATTTCGGAATGGCAGGCAGTGACCAGTGGGGTACCGCAAGGATCCGTGTGGGACCGCAGCTTTTTACAATATATGTTAATGATATAGAAGATGGCATCAGCGATAACATTAGCAAATTTGCTGATGATACAAAGCTGGGTGGCAGGGTGAAATGTGATGAGGATGTTAGGAGATTACAGGGTGACCTGGACAAGTTAGGTGAGTGGGCAGATGCATGGCAGATGCAGTTTAATGTGGATAAATGTATGGTTATCCACTTTGGTGGCAAGAACAGGAAGGCAGATTACTACCTCAATGGAATTAATTTAGGTAAAGGGGCAGTACAGAGAGATCTGGGTGTTCTTGTACACCAGTCAATGAAGGCAAGCATGCAGGTACAGCAGGTAGTGAAGAAAGCTAATAGCATGCTGGCCTTCATAACAAGAGGGATTGAGTACAGAAGCAAAGAGGTGCTTCTGCAGCTGTACAGGGCCCTGGTGAGACCACACCTGGAGTACTGTGTGCAGTTCTGGTCGCCAAATTTGAGGAAAGACATTCTGGCTATTGAGGGAGTGCAGCGTAGGTTCACAAGGTCAATTCCTGGAATGGAGGGATTACCTTACACTGAAAGACTGAAGCGACTGGGCTTGTATACCCTTGAGTTTAGAAGACTGAGAGGGGATATGATTGAGACGTATAAGATTATGAAAGGATTGGACACTCTGGCAGCAGGAAACATGTTTCCGCTGATGGGTGAGTGCCGAACCAGAGGACACAGCTTAAAAATACGGGGTAGACCATTTAGGACAGAGATGAGGAGAAACTTCTTCACCCAGAGAGTGGTGGCTGTGTGGAATGCTCTACCCAAGAGGGCAGTGGAGGCCCAGTCTCTGGATTCATTTAAGAAAGAGTTGGATAGAGCTCTCAAAGATAGTGGAATCAAGGGTTATGGAGATAAGGCAGGAAGCGGATACTGATTAGGAATGATCAGCCATGATCATATTGAATGGCGGTGCAGGCTCGAAGGGCTGAATGGCCTACTCCTGCACCTATTGTCTATTGTCTCCTGCTCCTTGGATGCTGCCTGACCAGCTGTGCTTTTCCAGCACCACACCTTTTGACTCTATGACTGGGTTAGAAAATATAAATCTTTTATTCAAAAAGAAAGAAATACAGAGCAGTTAACTTACTATCTATCATAAGTAAAATGTTAGCAATTATTATTAAGGAATTTGTGGCATGACAATGTAGGTTTTGAAGTAGTCAAATAGAGCCAGTACGGTCTTGTGAAGGGAGAGAACATATTTCACCAATTTGTTAGAATTATGTCAGAAATAATATGAGTGTTTGGATAATGGGGAAATGGTGGATGTACTTTTTCTTATATTTCCAGAGGCATTTGATAAAGTGTCACATTAATATTTATTGTAGAACATAGGAGCTCATGGTACAGGGGTTAGCATATTGACATGGACAGAAAATTAGCTGGCTAATAGTAAACAGAGAGTCAGCACAAATGTGTTTTTTTTTCAGGTTCTCATGATGTAACAAGTGGCGTGCCTCAGGGTCAATTCTGGCATTTGAATGATTTACAATTTACATCAATGACATAGATGAAGCAGTAGAAGACACAGCTACCAAAGTTGCTGATGACATAAAATTGGAAAGTAATTTTCAAGGAAGACATAAGGGGGCTATAAAAAGAGAAAGATGGTTTAAGTCGGTGGGCAAAGATGTAGCAAATGGAGTATAATGTAGGAAAACATGAAGTGTTTCCCTTTTAGCAGGAAGAATAAAAAATAAAACATCATATCAAAATGATTAGAGATTGCAGAACTCTGAGAGACAGAAGGATGCGTGACAATCAAAAGTTACTGTGCAGATGCAGCATATAGAGTCATAGAGATGTATAGCATGGAAACAGACCCTTTAGTCCAATCTGTCCATGCTGACCAGATATCCCAACCCAATCTAGTCCAACCTGCCAGCACCCAGCCCATATCCCTCCAAACCCTTCCTTTCATATACCCATCCAATTGCCTTCTGAATGTTGCAATTGTACCAGCCTCCACCACTTCCTCTGGTAGCTCATTCCATACACGTACTACCCTCTGTGTGGAAAAAAGTTGCCCCTTAGGTCTCTATTATATCTTTCCCCTCTCACCCTAAACCTAGGCCCTCCAGTTCTGGACTCCCTGACCCCAGGGAACTTTGTCTATTTATCCTATCTATGCCCCTCATAATTTTGTACACCTCTATAAGATCACCCCTCAGCCTCCGACGTGCCAAGGAAAACAGCCCCAGCCTGTTCAACCTCTCCCTATAGCTCAAATCCTCCAACCCTGGCAACATCCTTGTAAATCTTTTCTGAACCCTTTCATATTTCACAACGATGGCACAGTGGTTAGCACTGCTGCCTCACAGCGCCAGAGACCCGGGTTCAATTCCCGCCTCAGGTGACTCTCTGTGTGGAGTTTGCACATTCTCCCCGTGTCTGTGTGGGTTTCCTCCGGGTGCGCCGGTTTCCTCCCACAATCCAAAAATGTGCAAGTTAGGTGAATTGGCCAAGTTAAATTGCCCATAGTGTTAGATGAAGGGGTAAATGTAGGGGAATGGGTCTGAGTGGGTTGCGCTTCGGCGGATCGGTGTGGACTTGTTGGGCCGAAGGGCTTGTTTCCACACTGTAAATAATCTAATCTAATCTTTCCAATAGGAAGGAGACTAGAATTGCACACAATATTTCAACAGTGGTCTAACCAATGTCCTGTACAGCCGCATCATGACCTTCTAACTCCTGTACTCAATACTCTAACCAATAAAGGAAAGCATACCAAATGCCTTCTTCACGATCCTATCTACCAGCGATTCCACTCCAAGGTCTCTTTGTTCAGTAACACTCCCTCCGCCCTTACCATTAAGCATATAAGTCCTAAGATTTGCTTTCCCAAAATGCAGCACCTCGCATTTATCTGAATTAAACTCCATCTGTCACTTCTCAGCCCATTGGCCCATCTGATCAAGATCCTGTTGTAATCTGAGGTAACCTTCTTCGCTGTCCACTACACCTCCAATTTTGGTGTCATCTGCAAATTTACTAACTGTACCTCTTACGCTCACATCCAAATCATTTATATAAATGACAAAAAGTAGAGGACCCAGCAGCAATCCTTGTGGCACTCCACTGGTCACAGGCCTCCAGTCTGAAAAACAACCCTCCAATATATTTAGGAAAAACGAAGAGTGTGCTGCTGGAAAAGCACAGCAGATCAGGCAGAATCCAACGAGCAGGAAAATCAATGTTTTGGGTATGAGACCTTCATCAGGAGTGAGGCTGGTGGCCCAAGAGGGCTGACAGATAAATGAGAGAAGGAGTGGGCTGGGGGTAAGGTAGCTGAGAATGCGATAGGTAGATGAAGTTGGGGGTGAAGGCGATAGGTCAGAGAGGAGGATGGAGTAGATAGGTGGGAAGGAAGATGGACAGGTAGGACAGGTCAAGAGGGTGGTGTCCAGTTGGAAAGTTGCATCTGGGATAAGGTGGGGGGAGGGAAAATGAGGAAACTGGTGAAATCCACATTGATCCTATGTGGTTGGAGGGTCCCAATGTGGAAGATGAGGCATTCTTCCTCCAGGCATCGGGTGGTTAGGGTTTGGCGGTGGAGGAGGCCCAGGCCTTGCATGTCCTTAGTGAATGGGGAGTTAAAGTGTTCGGCAATGGGGCAATGGGATTGTTTGAGCGTGTGTCCTGGAGATGCCCTCTGAAACGTTCTGCAAACTGGAGTTCTGTCTCCCCGATGTAGAGGAGACCACATTGGGAGCAACAGACATAGTAGATGATGTGTGTGGAAGTGCAGATAAATCTCTGACAGATGTGGAAGGCTCCTTTGGGGCCTTGGACGGAGGTAAGTGGGGAGGCGTGGGTGGAGTTTTGCAATTCTTTTGGTGGCAGGGGAAGGTGCCAGGATAGGAGGGTGGGTTGGTGGGGGCATGGACTGAACAAGGGAGTTGCAGAAGGAATGGTCTTTATGGACCATGGATAGGGGTGGGGAGGGAGATATATTACCTAGTGCATTCTCAGCTATCCTCCCCCCAGCCTCATCCCTCTCCCATTTATCTCTCAGCCCCCTTGGCCCACAAGCCTCATTCCTGATGAAGGGCTTATGCCCAAAACATCAACTCTCCTGCTCCTCAGATGCTGCCTGACTGGCTGTGTTTTTCCAGCACCGCACTCTTCAACTTTGATCTCCAGCATTTGCAGTCCTCACCTATATATTTGGGAAAGCTAATATAACTTTATCATTTGCTGCAAGGCTGAGTGGATACAAAAGTAGAGATGTTAAGCTTCAGTTATACAGTGCACTGATGGTTCCATAATGTGAGAGTCTGTATACAGTATTGCTTGTATTATGGAAAGAAGGACGCAAATATATTCAAAGCAATTCATAACAGCGGTAACCTTATTAAATTATGTGGAGGTGCCAGTGTTGGACTAGGATGTACAAAGTTGAAAATCACATATCACCAGGTTATAGTCCAACAGGTTCTTTTGGAAGCACTAGCTTTCAAAAGTTTGCTTTGAATTCTATGTCATACGATCTTATACTCCATAACCACCTGATGAAGGAGCGGCGGTCAGAAAGCTAGTGCTTCCAAATAAACCTGTTGGATCATAACCTGGTGTGTGATTTTAACCTTATTAAATGGTGGAGTAAGCCCCAGGGACAGGATGGCCTACTCCTGAGCCATGTTCCCTTATTCAGATATTTGTGTTGAATGGGAATGTAGTTCAGATACTGAGTGGGGAGAGTTGGTAATTTCACAAATCCCATTAATGCAATGTTCCCAGGCAGTTAAAACTGGAGGCAAAGAGTTAAGATGTACATGAGGGGTCATGATGTCTAAATCTAGGATGTATTTAGATTAGATTAGATTACTTACAATGTGGAAACAGGCCCTTCGGCCCAACAAGTCCACACCAACCCTCCGAAGAGCAACCCACCCAGACCCATTCCCCTACACCTAACACTACAGACAATTTAGCATGGCCAACTCACCTAACCTGCACATTTTTGGAGTGTGGGAGGAAACCAGAACACCCGGAGAGTGCTCACGCAGACACAGGGAGAATGTGCAAACTCCACACAGACAGTTGCCTGAGGCGGGAATTGAACCTGGGTCTCTGGCGCTGTGAGGCAGTAGTGCTAACTACTGAGCCACCATGCCGCCCATAGGGTCATAAAGTCAGAGATGTACAGCACAGAAACAGATCCTTCATCCATGGTATCAGATATCCTAAATTAATGTAGTCTTATTTGCCAGCATTGGGCCCATATCACTCTAGACTATTCCTATTTATATATCCATCCAAAAGCCTTTTAAATGTTGTAATTATACCAGCCTCCAAAACTTCCATACACACACCACCTTCTGCATGAAACTGCGCCCCAAGGTCTCTTTGTTCAACAACGCTCCCCAGGACCTTAACATTAAGTGTATAAATTCTGCCCTAACTTACTTTTCGAAAATGCAGCACCTCACATTTATCTAAATTAAACCCCATCTGTCACTCCTCAGCCCATTGGCCCAGCTGATCAAGGTCCAATTGGACTCTGAGGTAACCTCTTCACTTATTTGATCACGTGAGATCACATTTGGAACACTGCAGGTAAATTCTGATCTCCCCATTTCAAAAATGACTTTCAGGTGAGAATGGAGAAGAGGGAACAGCAACATAATTGAATCCCACACACAAATGAATGAGGGAATATTGAGCATCGAGTTAGAATTGTGTTGGAACAGTTCTGAAGATGAGTTGTACCAGACTGGAATCAATATGTTAGTTTCTTTCTCCACAGATACTGCCAGACCTGCTGATTTTTTCCAGGAATTTCTGTGTTTGTTTCAGATTTCCAGCATCTGTAGTATTTTGCTTTAGTTATGATGTGGAAGTGACAATGTTGGACTGGAGTGGACAATTTCAGAAGTCATACGATGTCAGGCTATAATCCAACAGGTTTATTTGAAATCAGAAGCTTTCAGAGCACTGCTCCTTCATCATCTGATGAAGAAGCTTGTGATTTCAAATAAATCTGTTGGAATATAACCTGACATTGTGACTTCTGAATTTGCTTTAGTTAGAATTGTGCTTTTATTATAAGCACTTACATGTATACATTTTTCAAATCTCATCAAAGTCTGAATTTGAAAGTAAGAGTACGATCATTTTCCTGTGTAACATTTTTGAATTTTCCATTTAATTTTAGGCTGGGATTTACTGGCTAAATTTAATGGATCATTACGTTACGGACTGGATTCTCGTTATAACAGCTCTCCTGCAACTCATCGGTCTCAGCTGGATCTATGGTCAGTCAATCATAAAAGAGACCGAAACAAATAAACATATTAAATTTAAAGTACTTTGTGAAAATTAAGGTTTCTTTAATAAAATCAGACCAAATGAATCAGATGCTGGCAGACGTGTATCAGAATTCACTTGCTCTTCCTGACAATGAAACCTAATTGGTTCCAGAAACCAGCATGAAACACACAACATCATTTTTTGCATCCTTCACTCAGGATCCACTTGTTTTTGCTGGATTTCAGCCAATTTTACTACAGTCATTGTCTTGTTAATTGCTGATACTTGTATTATTGCACAAATCCAAGATCACATAGGGAGTTTATCTTTCTGCTGTTAGATTGCTTCACAAATATGTGATGTACAAAGGTTCCTGACTGACCTTCAGTAGCAGTGATAATATTAGCAGCCAGCTTGCAGTTACTGTGTGTTTGTTGTATGTAGTGAGGCAGCACAGAGCCCAGACTGTGTAAGTATGAGTTTTATAGCAATATAAGTACTTAAGACAATGAGACCATAAGACAGAGGAGTTGAAGTAGGCCATTCACCCCACTGATTTTGCGCCACCATTCAATGAGGTCATGGCTGATTTGACTATCCTTCACTCCACTTTCCTACCATTTCCCCACAATGTTTGATTCCTTTACTGATTTACAATCTATCTTACATGAATAGACTTATATACCTAGCCTCAACAGCACTCTGTGGTAAAAAGAATACCACTGCACTCTAAGAGCAAAAAGTCTTCCTCATCTCTGTCTTAAATATGTAACCTCTTGGTTCTCAGGAGATGCCTTCTGGTCCCAGACTCTAGCATAAGTGAAAACAGCCTCTATTCCGATATCTGATCAAGCACAATCGTTAACAATCATATACTTTTCAAAATAGATCGCCTCTTATTCCACGAAATTCAAAAGAGCTCAAGCCCAAACTACTCGAACACTCCTGAAAAGAAAATCTCTCCATATCCGAAATTAATCTCATGAACCTTCTTTGGACTGCCTCCAAAGCCAATATTTTTTTTTGAGGGGGAGATGATGACCTGATGATATAATCGCTGGATTGTTAACCCAGGTACTGCCTTAGGGATCCAGGCTCGAATCCCATCATGGCAAATGGTGCAATTTGAATCATAAAATCTCTGCAATGTGGAAGCGGGCCATTTGGCCCAACGAGTGCACACCAACTCTTTGATGAGCATCCTACCCAGACCCAGACCCCTACCCTATCCCCGTAATCATGCATTTCCCATGCCTAACCAGCCTAGCCTGCACATCCGTGGACATTATAGAGGAAATTAGCACGGCCAGTCCAACCAAGCTGCATAACTTTGGACTGTGGGAGGAAACTGGAGCACCTGGAGGAAACCCATACAGACATGGGGAGAATGTGCAAAATCCACACAGACAGCCACCTGAGGCTGGATTTGAACCCAGGTCCGTGGTGCTGTGAGGCAACATTGCTCACCACTGAATCACTGTGCTGCCCCGTTTTATTGAATTCAATAAAAATCTAGAATTAAGAGTCCAATTATGACCTTGAATCAATGTCAATGATTGAAAAAACCCCTCTGGTTTGCTAATGTCCTTCAGGGAAAGAAACTGCTATCCTTACCTGGTCTGGACAACATGTGACTCTGGACACATAGCAGTATGGTTGACTCTTAACTGCTCTCTGGGATGGACGATAAATTCTACTGAGCCAGTGGCATCCTCATCCCATGGAGGAATAGAAACTGTTCCGAATATTCCAGCCATGGTCTCACTAGTGCCTTGAACATTTATAACAAAGCTTACCTATTTTTGTATTCTGTTTGCTTTGAAATAAAGGCCAACTATCCATTTTCCTTCCCTCATACCCATAAAATTTAAAGGCCAGGCTTTTCAGATTTATGCACAAGGAACCCCAAATCCTTCTGTGCTGCAGCTTTCTGCAGTCTTTTCAGTCAAATAATATTCAACTCCTCTATTCCTCCCGCCAAAGTGTATTACTCACATTTTTCCACTTTATATTCTACCTGGCTAGTTTTTGTTCTTTCACATAACCTGTTGTATCTCTCAATAGAATCTTTGTGTCATCCTCACCAAATGCCCTCCCACCTATTTTTGTGATCTGGAAACTTGGTGATTGTATATTTACTTTCTTCATTCCAGTCATAATCGAGGCCCTAGCTCTAATCTCTGTGATACAGTTACAGGTTGCCATCCTGAAAATGTCCCCACTTTGGGTGGCACAGTGGCCCAGTGGTTAGCACTGCTACCTCACAATAATTCTGTGTTGTTTTGTATCTTGAGGACCACAATAGCACAGAATTACTGAGCTGAAACCAATAGCTGAGTTCTGTAGCCATGAAGATGGCCTCAACCACGATCTTGGTTACAAGTCGTACTACATGTGACCCCATTACACTGTTCTGTACCTGTAAGATCTTCCTTACTGTCCAGTTTTGACACCATCACCTTGATAACTTATTATGATCTCTCTACCTTATTTAATGTGTACAGTTTTGGATTAGTACTTGTTACTTTGGTTAGACCCTCGGCGTGTGACTCTTATACCTACCATGTTATTCCAGTCATTTGGTTTGTCTCCAGAACTACCTTATTTTTAATATTTTGTAATTATCTCTCTTCCTTAATGAATCAGATTATAGATCATCCCTTCACCTGCTATTCAGCTGTTGACACTTTATTCACACCATCTGACACTCTTGATCACCTGCAGAGACCTATTATTCAGTCTGTCAACACTCCACTCACACCACTTGTATGATATTTTGATCTCTCTGATTATAAACTCTGTGTCTGTGTGCTTCTCTTTACTTCACCTGACGAAGGGGCAGTGCTCCGAAAGCATTTGATTTCAAATAAACCTTTTGGACTATAATGTGGTGCCATGTGACTTCTGACCTTGTCCACCCAGGCCAACACTGGCAGCTCCATATGTTGTGGTTACAACTTCATTAAAAGCCCGTTAAGTATCCATACAAACACTGTCAGTCTAGAACAGCCCTACAGTGTTACTTATATTGATCCCAGACATAGCAGGCAGGCAGGGGGAAGGAGTGTCCTGCCTGATGGGTAGGGATCTAAAGGTTCTACTGCATAGTGTGGTGTTGAGGTGGGATTTCTTCTTACCCCTGGATTGGTAAGATCAGGGCATGACATGACAACCTGGTCCGAGGTTGCCACCTGGATCAGTGCAATCTCAGCCATCTGGAGGAATACCCAGCAGTGAAAGAAGGAAGTCAATGATCTTCTCCACTTTGCTAGTAAGTGCTACCATGTTTGTTATCTCACCCTCACCGTAACTCTCTTGCTATACCCACCTTCCACTGAGTCTCATGCCCTACCAATCTCACTACAGCTTGCAATCTGTCCCCCTCCGCTCACTCACACCTACCCCAATCCCAGACACCATTAATCCTGCAGTCCCTCTGCACTGCTTGTTCACTCAGGATACCTCCCAGCTGCACCTACAGTAACAATTGGGACACGTCCTTTCATCTCCATTAATACCTGCCTCTGTCTCATTTCAGGAAGTAAGCAGCCCACAGTAGAGCAGAAAGACTCAAGCCAGGTGGTGGGCTGACCTTCATTCAGTTCCTAACCCCTTACGTGGAGTAAACACTAATGTTGACCACCCTGAGCAGCTGGTTGCCCATGTCTAAGCACATGGAATTGGTATCAGAGACTGCCCATGACTTACTGTGCCAGCACCCCATTACACCCTCCTTGATTTGACAGAGTCCTGTTGACAACCACAACAAGATTCCTTCCTTTGTGTCTGCACTAAATGGCAAGGAGCGACTGGAATAATATCCCTGGCTGAGGTAGCAAACACACAAAGGCAAAAGGCAAGGCAAGGGAGAGGTGTTGTGAGCATCCAGGCCAGCTCAGAATGAGTGAGAATTGGGTCAGCAAGTGACCAGCCTGGAGATGCAGCCTGGGTTCATGCTCTTGGGTGTGCTGGCCGAGGCATTACAATGATAGTCACTGGGGCAGACTGTGGTGCAGTACTGAAGTGTAGAAATTTTCTGAGATGGCCCAGCAAGATATTAGAGACTGGCACATATCAGATCCAATACCATGAATGTAAAGTGTATGTGGCTGGCATCCTTGGAGTATTCTCTGAGACCTCAGTGCCTAATATTTAGGTCATTTGGAGCAGGTAACAAGCTGAATTCACGAGATCCCCACTCTAATCTCCAGGTCAAGTTTTCTCAATGTTGAGCTTGTTAGGTGAGTTTAAGATAGGAAGCTGAATATTAGTTAGGCGTGTTGTACCATTAGCTTGCTGCTTAATAGGGAATAATCCCATTAATTAGGAACTCATCACTGCTGAGTGACAGATTCAGCTCATTGCTTACTGAAAGAATAAAAAAAAATGGTCTTCCCGACATCAGAATTGCTACAGTTCTCATCCAATTCTCGAATAAACCTTGCCAAGCTCACATCATCCAGATCCCGACAAGATACTGCTGTCGATCTTCTATCAGCTCACCAATTCACTATCCATGGTCATACTGTACACCCAGCACAATGGGCTCTCAGGTTATTAAGGAGCCTCATGTGTGGTACTATATCAAATGTTTGAGCTGATCCAATATAACTGGATTTCTTTAGGAATCCAGCAGCACCCACATGCTACAGTTGCAACATATCACCTAAGTGGTCATCTCTATTGCATTTAACTCAATGGTGTATTTTATAAGTTTTAATTAATTACACTTATACCCCTGTTCTTTACATTGGAAACACCCCACTCTTTACCCTTCATTGGTTTCTATCAGTATTAATCGTATCCCTAACAAGTGATTTGTAATAAGATTAGAGAAAATTAGCCTATTTTTGCTGTTGTTCACATGTTTCTATATTTAGGGTTTGTTATGAACTCTTCACTTTCATATTTTACAAGTCCTTAGCAGAAATAGACCCATTCAGCCCCTCAAGCCTGCTCCACCATCAATACGGTCATGATTGATCTGTTTGTGTTTCAAATTCCAAGTTACCTTCATCGCCCAAGAAGAACTCATTCCAGGAAAAGCTTATGTTTCCAATTTGTGCTGGGATGGACAGACCCTTGTTCCCAAAATGGGAGAGAAAGATCAATCAGTTGGTGACAAGAATCAATTTCCTTATCCTGTTTGAAATCTGGAGCAATCCCTTCTCTGGGTTAACCTGTTCATCAGTGCCACCCTGTACAAGATGAACTTCAACAGTAAACAAGCTGCCCTAAAGACAGGACAGAGTGAGTGATGGTGTCTCTCTTCTTCCTTGTTGTTCACAGGGACAAACAGATTCATCAAGGACATTGAGATGATGATTGGGGAAAGGACTTGGCTCTTCTGGCTGTGGTGGAGAATGTGTTGGATTCTGATCTCTCCGTGTTTGCTGGTGGTAAGAAGCTGTTACACATTATTTTGATTTAAACTGAAAATACCCAATCTCTCATTCTGTTTCTGATTTAGTTTTGTATCTTATCCACATTCAGGCAGTCTTAATCTGGTCCTTGACAACATTTGCCCCACTAAGATATGGATCTGTTGAATACCCTGTCTGGTCAGGAGCACTGGGCTGGTGTATGACCATCTTCTGTATTATGTGGATCCCCATCATGGCTGTGGTGAGAGTTGTCCAAGCTGAGGGCCCCACCTTGTGGCAGGTGAGGGACGCTTTGAAATCTTTTAAAGATTAAGGAACAGAGAACATAAAATTAGGTTTTGGATCATGATAGATGCAATGCAAAGCATATTGTTTCAAAGTCAAAATGTCTTTTTGTTGTCCTTTCACTTATGCTCAGTTCAGTCCACCGTGATACCATCTTGGTTCAGGCACTAAAGCTGGAGTGGACTGGAAGTAGTATCTGTGAATGTTTGAATATACAACTAAAAGAAAGTGGATCGGTTAGCTCAGTTGGTTGGATGGGTGAGTTGGTGATGCTGAGTGATGCCAATCCCTGTACCAGCTGAGGTTACTGTGATGAACTCTCCTTCTGGAACTCTCCCCTTGATCCTCAGGTTAAACCACCATCAATCACCTCGCTCTCTGTTGAGAGAGCAGCCCTGTGATCTGATAGGACTATGGTTATTTCAATGTTACAAAAAAACATAATTTATCACATTTATGCAATTAAATCAAAGATAGGTTTTAAAATAATAAAAGAATTGCACTATTGGAACACATCACAAATATGAACATATCAGTGTGTTGCAATACCTTGGAAAATGCAGGTCACCTTAATTTAACAAATATAAACAAAAGGTCCACTAAACTCTATATTTTGTATTTCAGTCATGGATCACAGATTGTTAGGTTGATTTCATTAAATTCTCAATCAATTCATACACTATTTATGCACCTTACAAAGTTGGAGTTTGGACTGTTTCAAAACTATCTCTCAGTTTCAGAATGGTGTCTTCTGCATTGCAGATCTTTACGTTTGTCTGGTTGTAATAACAAGTAGTGGCATTAGGTGGTGGGATTCAGTAGTTTTCGAATAAAGTCCACGTGGAACATTTCCTGGTTTCAGTACAGGTTTGTCAAGATCAATCTCACATTTTGTTTCTTCATGCTTTCAATGAGAGAAAAGGCAGGGAGACAGTGAGTTTTGAGGAAGGAATTCCAAAGTCCCGTAATTCAGCAACTGAGGGGCCATCTACTAATGGTCAAACTATTTAAACAGCAAGGGTTCAAAATGCTTGATTTAGACAACCACACATGTCACAGAGATTTCCAGGAAAGGGTGAGCCAAGACCATGGAAAGATTTGGAAACAAGCAGGAGAATGTTAAACTTGAGTACTTACTTAAGCAGGAGCCAATATGAATTAGTGAGAAAGGAATGATCGATGATCAGGACTTGATGTAATTAAGAGCACAGATTTGAATTATTAAGTTCACAGAGGGTCGGATTTGGGAGGTCAGCTGAGTTGTTACTTGAATAGGAGAAAGTGAGGACTGCAGATGCTGGAGGTCAGAGTCAAGAGTGTGGTGCTGGAAAAGCACAGCTGGTCAGGCAGCATCCAAGGAGCAGAGAATTAATGTTTCGGGCTAAAGCCGTGATGAAGGGCTTTAGCCAAAAATGTCGATTCTCCTGCTCCTTGGATGCTGCCTGACCTGCTGTGCTTTTCCAACATCAAACTCTCGATTTGCTATTTGAATAGCCAAGTGCCAATGGCATGACTGCATGGGTGTGGATTTTTGCAACAGAGGATTTCTGTAACTACAGAGGAATCGAATCAGATTATGCAGGCAAAAATATATGGTTTTAGTGGTGTTATGAAAATGTTGTCAGAAGCTCATTTCAGCATCAAATACAGATCAAAACAAATCGTCACAAGTAGGGTGATAAAGAAAGTTTATGGCGTACTTGCCGTTATTGCTCAGGGAACTGAGTACAAGAATCAGGAGGTCATGTTACAGCTTTATAAGACTTTGCTTAGGCTGCATGACGACTATTGCGTTTAATTCTAGTCGCCACATTACAAGAAGGATGTGGAGGCTTTGGAGAGGGTGTAGAAGAGGTTTACCAGGATGAGGCTTGGATTAGAGGGTATGAGCTCTAAGGAGAGGCTAGAAAAACTCAGGTTGTTTTCTCTGGAGCGGCTGATAGAAGCCTACAAAATTATGAGATGGATAGATAGGGTTGACAGTCAGAATCTTTTTCCCCCCCACAGTTCAAAAATACTAAGAGAAGCATTTAAGGTGAGAGGGCAAAAGTTCAAAGGAGATGTGAGGGGCAAGTTTTTTTACACAAAGAGTGTCAGGAGTCTGGAACAGGCTGCCGGGGTGGGGGTGGAGGCAGATATGATAAAGGCATTTAGGAACTTTTAATTAAAGACATGAATATGCAAGGAATGAAGGGATGTGAACCAATGGCAGGCAGAAGAAAATAGTTTAATTTTGCATCATGTTCGGTACAATATTGTGGACTGAAGGATTAGTGTCTGTACCGTACTGTTCTATATAAGACCAAGGTTATGATTTGTCTGTCTCAACTACACAAAGTTCACAGAATCTGAGTTGTTATGGTGCAGAAAGAAGCCATTCAGCCCATCATGCCTGTACCAGCCCTCTGAATGCGCAGAAGGCCTTAGTATTATTCCCCCGGCTTTTTCCCATAACCCTGGACATTATTCCCATTTCAGTGATTATCCAGCGCTGTCTCTAGTACACCGAATGATTCTGCAATAAAAGATCAAAACAATGGCACTTTTAAAAGGAGGATGACAGACAAAGGCAGTGACCACAGGGTCAGAGAAAGACTGACCCTGCTGTCTGACACAGCAGTGAATCTGCACTATCACTGCTTTTGCTGTTTGAGTTCATGTATCTCTGGACATTAGAGTGCATTTAGGAAAATTTAACAAACAGTGAAATTCACAGCTGACCTTAGAGGAACCTGTGTGGGTGAGCTCACAGCACAGGAACAGACATGTGCATAGTTTGTACTTGTAATCTTGCTGTAAATCTACAGTAGTGAATAGAGTGGATTCTTTCTTAATTATATCTTTTATTGAGATCGGTCTGTTGATTAAATTTTAAAAATATAAACCATAGGTACTAAGTTAGCATGGAGCAGTGTTTTTTTAAAGAGCAAAAAGATGGTGCTATTTTCTGGGTCTGTAGATTGTGAAGGAGCAACGATGACCTTTAGTTGAGTGAGGTGCTCTTCCTATCAGATGTGGGAGTTTAGGGAGCATTTCCATGTTACTGATGGTTACTTCTGCAGGAAGTGTCTTTGATTGTGAATCCTATCAGATCGCATGGTTCGGTTGGACCAGCAGTTAGAGGCAATAAGGAATTTACAAGAGCTAGGGAATATGACGGGTGGCAGTTATAGGAAGCGAGAAAAGCCGCAGAAACATTCAGGTAGATGGGTTAACTCCAGGAAAATTAGGATGGGTAGGCAGGTAGTACAGGAGTCTTCTGTGGCTGTCCCCATCTCACACAAGTATGCTGTTTTGGAAAATGTAGGGGGTGATGGACTTTCCGGGGAATGTAGCACGAACAGCCAAATTTCTGGTCCGGAGACTGGTTCTCAATGTAATGAGGGGTACGTCAGGTTCCAAGAGATCAATTGTGAGAGGGGACTTTCTAGTCAGAGGCATAGACAGACACTTCTGGGGCCAACAGTGAAAAATCAGAATGGTGTGTTGCCAGGATCAAGGATATGTTGGAGAGAGTGCCGAATGTTCTCAAGGGGGAGAGGGACCAGCAGGAGGTCATTGTACACTTTGGAACTAATGATATAGGAAGGGAAAAGGATGAGATTCTAAAGGGACAATATAGAAGCTTAGGCAGGAATTCAAGAGGAGGTTCTCTAGGGTAGCAATATGTGGAATAACCCTGGTACTACAAGCTAATGAGGGTATGAATAGAAGGAAAGAGCAGATGAATGTGTGGCTGAGGAGATAGTGCAGGGGAGAAGGGTTTACATTAATGGATCAATGAAATCTCTTCTGGGGTAGAAGTGACCTCCACAAGAAGGATGGATTGCACCTGAATTGGAAGGGGATGAATATACTGGCAGGGAAAATTGCTCGAGCTGCTCAGGAGGATTTAAACTAGTAAGGTGGGGGGTGGGGGTGGGGGTGGGGGGGTGGGGAATAGTGGGACCCAGGGAAATAGTGAAGAAAAAGATCAATTTGAGATTGGTTGGGAAAGGTAACTAGTTAAAGCAGGCAAGAACAAAGCAGAAAACAACTACAGGTTGGACTGATAAATTAAACTGTAATTATTTCAATTCAAGAGAGCTAACGGGGAAGGCATGGTTAGGAATATCGGACTGGGATGTCATTGCAATTACAGAGATGTGGCTCAGAGATGGACAGGATTGGCAGCTTAATGTTCCAGGATACAAATCCTATAGGAAGGATAGAAAGGGGGGCAAGAGAGGAGGGGGAGTGGCATTTTTGATAAAGGATAGCATAACTGCTCTACTGAGGCAGGATATTCCTGGGAGTACATCCAGGGACGTTATTTGGGAGGAATTGAGAAATAAGAAACGGATGATCACCTTATTGGGATTGTATTATAAACCCCACCAATAGTCAGTGGGAAATTAAGAAACAAATTTGTAAGGAGATCTCAGCTATCTGTAAGAATAATAGAGTTGGTATGGTAGGGGATTTTAACTTAGACTGGGACTGCCATCGTATCAAGGGTTTTGATGGAGAGGAATTTGTTAAGTGTGCTGAAAAAATCTTCTGATTCAGTATGTGGATGTACTGACTAGAGAGGTGCAAAACTTGACTTACTCTTGGGAAATAAGGCAGGGCAGGTGACTGAGGTGTCAGTGGGGGAGCACTTTGGGGCCAGCGACCATAATTCTATTCGTTTTAAAATAGTGATAGAAAAGAATAGACTGAATCTAAAAGTTGAAGTTCGAAATTGGAGAAAGGCCAATTTTGATGGTATTAGGCAAGAACTTTCAAAAGCTGATCGCGGGCAGATGTTTGCAGGTAAAGGTACAGCTGGAAAATGGGAAGTCTTCAGAAATGAGATAATGAGAATCCAGAAATAGTATATTCCCGTTAGGGTGAAAAGAAAGGTTGGTAGGTATAGGGAATGTTGATGACTACAGATGTTAAGGTTTTGGTTATGAAGAAGAAGAAAGCATATGTCAGGTATTGACAGCAGAGTTCGAAGGAATCCTTAGAGTATAGAGGCAGTAGGAGTATACTTAAGAGGGAAATCAGAAGGGCAAAAAGGGACATGAGATAGCAATGGCAAATAGGTTTAAGAAAAATCCAAAGGGATTTTATAAATACATTGAGGACAAAAGTGTAACTAGGGAGAGAATAGAGCCCCTCAATGATCAGCAAGGAGGCCTGTGTGTGGAGCTGCAGGAGATGGGGAAGATACTAAACAAGTATTTTACATCAGTGTTTACTGT
This sequence comes from Hemiscyllium ocellatum, assembly GCF_020745735.1. Classification (NCBI taxonomy): domain Eukaryota; kingdom Metazoa; phylum Chordata; class Chondrichthyes; order Orectolobiformes; family Hemiscylliidae; genus Hemiscyllium; species Hemiscyllium ocellatum. Next base: position 66,199,199 of record NC_083411.1, read on the forward strand.
GAAGAAGGACATGGAAGATATAGAATGTAGGGAAATAGATGGTGACATCTTGAAAAATGTCCATATTGAAGAAGAGGTGGTACTGGATGTCTTGAAATGCATAAAAGTGGATAAATTCCCAGGATCTAATCAAGTCTACCTAAGAACTCTGTGGGAAGCTAGAGAAATGATTGCTGAGATATTTGTATCATCGATAGTCACAGGTGAGGTGCTGGAAGACTGGAGGTTGGCTAACGTGGTGCCACTATTTAAGAAAGGTGGTAAGGACAAGCCACGGAACTATATTTCAGAGAGCCTGACATCGGTGGTGGGCAAGTTGTTGGAGGGAATCCTGAGGGACAGGATTTATATGTATTTGGAAAGGCAAGTACTGATTAGGGATAATTATAATGGCTTTGTGCGTGGGAAATCATGTCTCACAAACTTGATTGAGTTTTTTTGAAGAAGTAACAAAGCAGATTGATGAGGGCAGAGCGGTGGACGTGATCTATATGGACTTCAATAATGTGTTCAACAAGGTTCCTCATGGAATACTGATTAGCAAGGTTAGATCTCGTGGAATACAGGGAGAACTAGCTATTTGGATACGGAACTGGCTCAAAGGTAGAAGACAGAGGGTGGTGATGGAGAGTTGCTTTTCAGACTGGAGGCCTGTGACCAATGGTGTGCCACAAGGATCGGTGCATTTTGTCATTTATGTTTTGGTAAGGCAAATCAGAGCAGGACTTGTACACTTGTTGGGAAGGTCGTGGGGGAGTGGGGGGGGGGGGGGGGGTGTGGTTTGCTGAACAAAGAGACCTTGAGGTACAGGTTCATAGTTCCTTGGACGTGGAGTCACAATTAGATAGGATAGTGAAGAAGGTGTCTTGAATGCTTTCCTTTATTGGTCACAGCATTGAAATAGGAGTTGGGAGGCCATGTTGTGGCTGCCCAGGACATTAGTTAGGCCACTTTTGGAATATCATATGCAATTCTGGTTTCCCTCCTATTGGAAGGATGTTGTGAAACTTGAAAGGGTTCAGAAAAAAATTACTATGATGTTGCCAGGGTTGGAGGATTGAGTTTCAGGGAGAGGCTGAATAGGCTGGGGCTGTTTTCCCTGGAGCGTTGGAGGCTGAAGGGTGACCTTCTCGAGATTTATAAAATCATGAGGGGCTTGGATAGGGTAAATAGACAAGGTCTTTTCCCTGGAGTGGGAGAGTCCAGAACTAGACAGCACAGGTTTAGGGTGAGAGGGGAAAAATTTAAAAGGGATGTAAGGGGTAACTTTTTCATGCGGAGGGTAATCCGTATTTTGAATGAGCTGCCAGAGGAAGTGGCAGAGGCTGGTACAATTGCAACATTTAAAAGGCATCTGGATGTGTCTATGATTAGGAAGGGTTTTGAGGGAAATGGGCCAAATGCCGGCAAATGGGACTAGATTAGGTTGGGATATCTGACCAGCATGGACGATTGGACTGAAGGGTCTGTTTCTGTGCTGTACATCTCTATGACTCTATTTGCTACTTTTGCAAATCAATCAAAACATCAAGGTCTAAACAGCACAGATTTAATGAGATTGAGCTAATTGTTCCTGTTTGCTCTGCCCAGACCTCTCATTATTTTGTGAACTTTAGTGAAATCCCCCTCAGCCTCTTCCTCTCCATGGCGTGAAATTCCACATTCTCTAATCAAAACCTGGCAGTTAATTGTCAATCAGCATTAGTGGGTGCATTCTCCACGGCAACATCTCTGCCAATCAGAATTCATTTAGCAACCAATCAATAGTCTCCTTTCAGATGACAGAATTTACTTTTCACCTTGAATTGGTTGGGATTCTTGCAAAATGTCCCAATAAATGCAGGACAAAAGGATTTGACAAAATGTGTCTTTTCTCAACAATACATCTAAAGGATTATTTGATAAACTATTCTGTAACCCTTATCATTAATGCTAGTCAGTCTACATCATTTGCTTCTCTGCAAGTATTTCTAATGTAAACAGTGTTCGGTTTTCGGGTTTTGCCCAATTCACCAAGAATTTCTGTTTTTCGTTTCTTAATTCAGCTTACACTGTGGTATCTCTTCCCAATGAAAAGCTGCTCTGTGACATCATTACAGGATACTAAACCCCTAATGCAATGGTTAGGAGGTTGGTCTTTGAGGTTGTTGTAAACAGCAAGTTCTTACAGTCCTGCACTAGTAGGCAGGAGGGCCCATACAGTCTCCTCGTTTGCCATCCCATGCTTGTGTCCGGCCTACAACATTATAAGGTGTACGCAAAGCCTAGAGCATCAGTTAATATTCCCCTGCAATTGTGGGTTTGCGTGGTAAGGGGAGAACAGGAAGGCTCAGAAAAGGAGATGGCTGACTCTATCAATGAGACCAGCTCAAAGTCCCAGCCTATCCAGATATTCATTGCATTCCTGACCTTGCTGTTGAGTCTCCCTACTCTCCCTGGACCTTCGCTCCCATTTCCTGTCATGTGACCTCACTACTGGCTCCCCCTGTGGAACTCCAGCACTTTGATTCTGGAGGTTGCTTCTGGTGCCAGCAGTGACCATTACTCCCTGTGGCACTGCTGGTCAGTCAGATTGGCAGGCAGTTTTGTTCAAGGAAAATGCACAAAATGGAGGATAAAAATCCCATATCCAACCATTTGATGCTCTGAGCAGCTTGAAGTGACTCTGGCACAGCCATAACCTGTACGGATATATTCCCCACCAAGTCTTCGGGTTGTCGGACAGGAAACCTTGCTATCCGAAAAATCCTGGTCATTGTCTTTATAATTTGTAGGTTAATTGACTGGCTACTGGTGCTCATGTTTCCCGTCTTCCACCTTAAGTGAATCCATGCTTCTCCATAGCACTGTGGCTTAAACCACACCAGGCCTTGTTCATCTGCCAGCCCTGTCCTTGTTGATCACTATGAGACGCTAATCCAACATCACACTTTTAAAATTTTCACCCCTGTATCATTGAGCAAATCCTCTCTCTCGTACCCTCCTCCAACTGTGTGAACCATCAAAATACCTGCACTCCTACAATTCTGACATTTGTTGCAACACTCACCATTTCACTCACTCTCCCATTGGTAACTGTGCATTCAGCAGGGTTAACCTTAAACATTGGAATTGCCTCCCTAAACCTCTTCATCTCACCATGTCTCTGACCTTTAACATTTAATGAATTGCACTAAGGTCATTGCATCAAACTGATTGTCTGTGAAAAGTCCATTTCTTTCAGTGTGTCTCACTGCCAGTGCACAACAGGATCAATTGAAGTGTCTGGATGAAAGTATAATCTTTGTCATGAAATATTGTTTGCTATAGTGTGAATTATCAGGTGTCGGAATAATCTGATTGGGAACCAGATTTCTTTTCCACTTAACAGTGGGTGAAAATCCAACAGAAATGATCAAACATTTTACATTTCCATTCACAGAAAATATCTGCTGCTTGCACATCAGCTCCTGATTGGGGGTCCCTACTTGGAACAACACAGAGGGGAAAGATACAGGAAGAAGCCTGACTCTACAGAAGACCCAAACTGTGTGCACCTTCTGGTCATTCCTGAGAAGTAACAACGCAAAGGAAAATTCCTGTTCAATTGGTAAACATTGGTCCTGAAATTCCACAGCCATTCTGGAGTACAATCAGTGTCACTTCATTGAGTGCTCCCTTGATCAGTCAGCACCTCAGCCAAGACCCAGGGATAAGATTTGCTGAAGTTTCCTGTGCCCACTGTAAACATGGGCATCAATTTGGGGCAGGATGGGGCTGCTGAGAATTACTGAGCATTCAAGTTCCTGCATCATGAGTGTTCAGTCATGTTCCTCCCTGCGTCCTGGTGATAATACACAGGATTCCAGTCTCTGTACATTGTGGACATTAGCTCCTGCTCTCACAGCCCCCACTTACAGTCTGCACTGCCTGGGTTCCCACCAATTAACTACAGGATGAGGGAAGATTTGATGCAGCGGAATCTGATTCAAAATGATATTAGTCATAGAAGGTGCAGAAAGGGTTAATGCTGAGGATTGCATTAAGAATGGCCATATCAATATCATCATTCTGATTTGGGTGGAAGAATAGTAGCTTGATTAATAAAACCTACCACTGAAATCCTCTTTACAGTCTCTGTGACAATGTCTACCATATCAGTGGAATATGTACCTATTGCTAACATGTAATAAATGACACATTGGTTAAGACAAAGGCCTGTGCTTGTTGGAGGACCAAGTGTTTTTCCTCGACCACACTTGATAAAATGAGCCCTGCAAATCCCTGCCAGGAAGGATATGTTGGCAGTGAACCTGCCTTGATGGTTTGATAGTATGAGCAATCTCTAACATGATGAGCAGTGGTGCAGGTTCCGGTGAGCTTTGAAGGTATCTTCAGGTATAACTTTAAGATGATAAACGCATCGCAATTTTTGACAAGACAAAATCAACAGAGTGAGATTCATCTGGTAGAACACATTAAAGTGATTGGGATTGTCTTTAACCCCACATGCAGCTCTGAAGAGAATGGGAAATGTCTACTGGGCAGCACGGTGGTTCAGTGGCTAGCATTGCTGCCTCACGGCGCCAGGGACCCGGGTTCAATTCCTGCCTTGGGCAACTGTCTGTGTGGAGTTTGCACATTTTCCCTGTGTCTGCATGGGTTTCCTCCGGGTGCTCCGGTTTCCTCTCACAGTCCAAAGATGTGCAGGTTAGGAGAATTGGCCTTGCTAAATTGCCAGTAGTGTGAGGTGCATTAGTCAGGGGTGAATGTAGGGGAATGGGTCTGGGTGGGTTTCTCTTTGGAGGGTCAGTGTGGACTTGTTGGGCCGAAGGGCCTGTTTCCACACCGTAGTGAATTTAATCCAATCTAAAAGAAGGGGGACCCATTCATTACACTTGCAAACAAGGTGTGAATCATCTATTTTGACAACATAAGCATGAGAAAATCCTCCTGCACAGCTATACACAGTAGCAGCTTTGTTATACAGCAACATACAAGGCGGCACGGTGGCACAGTGGTTAGCACTGCTGCCTCACAGCGCCAGAAACCCGGGTTCAATTCCCACCTCAGGTGACTGACTGTGAGGAGTTTGCACATTCTCCCCGTGTCTGCGTGGGTTTCCTCCGGGTGCTCCGGTTTCCTCCCACAATCCAAAGATGTGCAGGTCAGGTGAATTGGCCATGCTAAATTGCCCATAGTGTTAGGTAAGGGCCAAATGTAGGGGTATGGGTGGGTTTCGCTTCGGCGGGTCGGTGTGGACTTGTTGGCCCGAAGGGCCTGTTTCCACACTGTAAGTAATCTAATCTAAAAAAAATACAAATCCTTTAAGATAAGGAGACATTGAGATTTTGTATCATTAAATGAAAAGGAAGCTAAATAATCATATCAGGAAGACAAGGCAGCAGTAATAGTACTGTCAGCAAGATGTCATTTCAGAAATGGGCCAAATAGTACATAAAATTGGCACCTTGCCAATAACTGTTCTTAAGATATTGATTTTGCCTCCAAACTAGATACTTAATCAGAAACCGAACAAATATACTTTTATATTCAATGATCTAATGTACCAAGTTGCTCATAAAAGTTGCATCAGATACACTTGATGAAATTCTGCAAGGTTTTAAAAATCACTGTCCAACAAATTAAATTCTTGAAAACACAATATTTATCAGGTGTTCAGCTTCCAGAGAAATCTATGAGTAATTTATTTAGTGATCTCTACATAGTAGTGGAAAAATATGACTATGAAGCCTTGAAATCACCCTTCATTGGAGATAGAATTATTGATGGATTACTGGTAAGTCTTTTCCAGTTTTGTTGTGGTCCAAAGAAAATTTTCAAGAAAGCCATTTAGATGGTGAGAGAAGCAAAAATCTGGAAGCAAAACAGATCAACATAAGACAGGAGGATCAACCTTACCACAAGATGTCAGCAGATTCTCTTCAGCTCCTGTGGTTCAAAAATCCTAAAGACAGTAGAATAACCAGTAGAGATTTGGCCAGACAGCAGATACTAGGAGTGAATGTCAATGCATTGGAGAAAGCAAACTTCACAGGCACAGACAGTATCCTCTTCCTACTTTTCCCTTTGAGCATTTTAGTCCTAAGAACTATATCTGACTTCTTCTTGAATACACTGAATGGTTTGATTTCAATCACTGTCAGTGGCAAAGAATTCCACAGGCTCACCACTCTCTGAGTGAAGAAGTTTCTCTTCATCTAATTCCTAAATGACCTCGTCTGTATTCTCAGATTGTGAGCCCTGGTTCTGGATTTCTTGGTCATTGGGAACATCCTTCCTGAATTTACCCTGTCTAATCCTGTTAGCATTTTATAGGTTTCTATCAGATATCCACTCAGCCTTCTAAACGATGGTGAATATAGTCCTAATCAATCCACTTTCTCTTCATATATCAGTCCTGTCATCCCAGGAATAGTCTAGTTGCAGTCTTTGTTGCAGTCCCTCCATAATTATTCCAGCAATCCATGAATCAGTCTATGAACCCATCCGTCTATGAATACATCTATGAATTCACCTGTCATTGAATCTGACCATCCAATCATGAATCCAACCAACTGTCTACCAAGTCCATCTGCCTGGAAATTTGGCCCACTTTCTGAGAATCAATCAGTACATTATTTCATGCACCTATCTGCGAATCCATCCTTAAATCTGTGTTTCCCTCCATGAATCTAGCTGGCGATCCATCCACACCTTTGTGAATCTTTCCATCTGTATATCTGCCCATAAATCCATCACATCATTGTTCTGTCTGTATGTGAATTCATCCATCGATCTGTTCATCTGTGACACTATCCATCCATGAATCTACCCATGAATCCATCCCTCATCCCATACAGTTTTGATGTGGACGGTCAAACTACCAGTTTATCTGACTGGCTTAGCAGAAACCACCCTATCACACAACTGAAACCGGGCTGTTTGAGCCCTTTTTACATATGCAGTTTTGACTTCTGATATCAATTGCTGTTTTACAAGAACTGTAATTCCAAACTTTAGCAGTGAAAAAGCCTTCTCTCCATCTCTATCTCTCCCAAAAGTCTCTTATTCAGAAAAACAAATTGCAGACTTAGTCAGCCATGGTGGACTAATTCTCTGAGCATGCCAAATACCACTGCACTCTTAATTGCCATCCACCTGTATCCCAACTCAGAAAAAGAATTGCAGTAAGATTAACCAAATGAAGATTCCCAATTTGGTTCTTGACCAATTGGACTCTAAGTCATGTGAACTAATACCAATGTAATAACTTTTCATGAAATTCAATTTGCAACTATTTTTCTTTCTCTATCCTTCTTCACTGTATTTGTGTGTGTGAATGAAGTAGCAGAGTTTGTTCCTCCATGTTTTGCATGTTTATTAATAAACCCCATCTTAAAGATTTTGCTTTGGGTTTATTTCCAAGATTGAAACTCAAAAAATAAAGGTACAGTTTGGGCAGCGTGTTGTGGCTTACTTCAAAACTGGACAAAAAGGGAAATCATTACCTCAAACGATACCTGTCTCCAAATCAAGAGGGGAAAAGCAACCATAATTTTAATTCACCCCCATTCCTCCATAACCTTTTGATCTTCAAGTTTTCCATTTATTTAGTGTACACTCACATGCACACAGCATACTTCTCCCGACTGCCTCTTCTGACAGCTCACTCACCCCATTCTCACAAGCTTGGATCCTGCTCTCCTTGGATCATTGGATTGGATCATACCCTCTGACCATCTCCCCATTCAGGGTCCTCCTTGCCAATTTATTCCCAAAGAGTTAATCACTCTGGCAAATCCCTGCTGGGTCACTTAGCACAAAACTGGCCATTCACAAGCAGCCGTGTTGCTTCTTCTGTTCTATATCAGTACCCCTTACATTACTGCCCATTTACTCTATGACCTCCTCAAAACTTTCTACAAGTTTGGTCAAACAAACTTTTCCCTTTGACATTCAAGCCAACTATTCATAGCTACTCTATATGTCCTGCTCTTCTTTCTCTACTAAGGATTCCATTATTTATTCTTGCACTGATGCAAATGGATTGATTTATCATTGCTTGAAAGGGGTCAGGAAAGATTTACAAGAATGTTGCCAGGGTTGGAGGGTTTGAGCTATAGGGAAAGGCTGAATAGGCTGGGGCTGCTTTTCCTGGAGTGTCAAAGGCGGAGGGGTGACCTTCTAGAGATTTATAAAATTACGAGGGGCATGGATAGGATAAATAGGCAAAGTCTTTTCTCTGGGTTGAGGGAGTTCACGACTAGAGGGCATAGGTTTAGGGTGAGAGGGAAAAGATATAAAAGGGACCTAAGGGACAACTTTTCACACGGAGGATGGTGTGGGTATGGAATGAGCTGCCAGAGGTAGTGGTGGAGGTGGATACAGTTATAGCATTTAAAAGGCATCTGGATGGGTATCTGAATAGGAAGGGTTTAGAGGGATACAGGCCAAGTGATGGTAAATGGGATAGATGAGGTTAGGATATCTGGGCATGGACGAGTTGGACTGAAGGGTCTGTTTCCTTGCTGTATATCTCTATGATTCTATGACATGCTATGTTTTAAATATAGGCATTATTTTAGCTTTCTAAAACTGGATCTCTGCCACAACTCCATTTCTGAATGAATTAATAAAAATGAGTAATTCCTTATCCCGAGATTATTTCAAAATATATGGATGCAATTGATCTAGACTGGAATTGGAAGGGGACCTATATCCTGATGGGGACATTTGCTAGTGCTACTCAGGAGGTGTAAGACCCATAAAGGATTTGTTTGGGTGGATAGATGGGTTGGGGGTAGTGGGAGGTTTTGAGCATGCAAAGAGGCACTGAGAAAAGAGATAAGGTGAAGGCTGGTACAGTTGAGAGGAGGAGCAACTCAAATAGTCAAGGCAGGCATGAGCAAGGCAGAGAACAAGGTTAGTCTGATGAATGAGACTACATTTATTTCAAAGCAAGAGGCCTGACAGGTAAAGCTGATGACCTTGGGCATGGTTGGGAACATGGGAATAGGATATCATAGCTATTACAGAGACACAGCTCCGTGAAGGGCAGGACTGGCAGCTTAATGTTCCAGGGTATAGATGCTGTAGGAAGGATAGAAAGGAGGACAAGAAAGGAAGGGAAGTGGTGTTGTAGTTCAGGCTAAAATTACAGGTGTACCTAGGGAGAGTATTCCTGGGAGTAATGAGGTCAAAGCCAAGTGGTCCTGATGGAACTCAAACTTTCAGTGACTAGATTATTGCTAAGCAAGAGAACTGCTTGATAGCATTGTTGATGATACCTTCCGGCACTTTATTGATAATTGAGAAAAGACTGATAAGGTTTTAATTGGCCATTTTCAATTTGTTCTGCTATTTGTGTGGGACATATCTGGGCACTTTTCCATGTTGGCAGACACATGCTAGTGTTGCATTTGTACTGGAACAGCATGGCCGGGCTATTGCAAATTCTTGACTATGTCTTCAGTAATATTACTAAATTCTTTTCAAAACCCATAGCCTTTGCCCTATCCAATGCCTTAATGCATTTCTTGATATATCATGTGGAGTGAACTGAATTGGCTGAAGTACAGCATCTGTGAGATCTGCGGAGGAGGCCAAGATAGATCATCCACTCGATATATCAGGCTGATGGTTTGGCAAATGCCTCAATCTTGTCTTCTGCATTGATGTGTTGGGCTCCACCCATCATTAAGGATGGGGCTATTTATGAAATCTCTTCCTCCAGTGAATTGTTTATTTGGCCATCACCATTCAGGATTGTTTTGGTAGGCTGGCAGCGCTTAGATCTGAGCCTTTTTATCACATAGTCTGTTATTATACATAACGTGTTGTTAGCCACTAACAGTCTCCATTACCAGCTATTCATCCTCCTAGCCTGACTGTTATACACTCCCTCACCTGTCCAACTATCCTTTTCTGTCTTTGGCCTCTATGCGCACCTATTGTTTACTCCTTACTGCCTCGTCCAACATTTTCCTAGTTGTCATCAGTTCTGAGGAAGAGTCACTGGACCCAAAACGTTAACTCTGATTTCTCTCAATAGGTGCTGCAAGATCTGCTGAGCTTTTGCAGCAATTTATGTTTTTGTATCGATCTGATTCATTGGTTATGGAATTCCTTAACTCTGTCTATCAATTGCTGCTGATGCTGTTTAGCAAACAAGTAGTCTTCTTTTGTAGCTTCACCAGGTTGATGACTTGGTTTTGGCTCCTGTCATGTCCAACTGCACTCTTCATTGAACTAGGATTAATTGATGGAATTGGCTGAGGCAGGGTAATGTTGGACCATGAGTTTGCAGGTTGTGTTGAAATACAACTCTGCAAATATAGCTCACAACACCTCATAGATGGCCAGTCTTGTGTTGCTAGATCCATTCAAAGTATATCCAATTAACATGATTGTAATGGCACACAACATGATGGAACGTATCCTCAATGTGAAGATGGGACTTTGTCTCCTCATGGACTGTGGGATGGTCACTCTTAATGATACTGTCGTGGTCAAGGATACCTGTAGCAGGCAGTTTGGTGTGGATGGATTGAGTATGTTTTTCACTCTTATTGACTTCATTGGAACATTTGCAGACCCTATCTAGCAGCTATATATTTTAGCTCTTGGCCACCCTTAGTGCTTACTCAAGGTAATGTTCAATGTGTATAAGTATTGATTCATCAGCTGGGGGGCAGTGAGTCAAGGGAGGGTGTGGTATGTGATAATCAGCTGGAGTTGTCCATGCCCATGTCTAAAGTGATTTCGTTTTACTTCATTGCATTCGGCATCAATGTTGATATCTCCCAAGGCAACTGCCTTCTAACTGTATGTCCCTGCTTTCATGACAGTTGGTTGGTCCAGCTGCTGGAACAGGTCATACCAGAGATGGTGATGACATTGTTTGGGATATTTTGTGCAATGCATGATGCCATGAGTATGACTATCAGTTTGACCAGTCTCTGAGACAGCTCTCCCAATTTTAACACTAGCCTCAGAAGTAAATAAGGAAGACTTCATAGAATTGACAAGGCTGAGACTGCCATTGTCATTTCTGGTGCCTTAGCCCATCTAGCTTCACTTCTTATTTGAGACTTTCTACCAATTGATACGAGTGAGTGATTTGCTAAACTATTTTGAGGGCAGTTACGAGTCAAGTACATTGTTGCATTTACACATTGGCCAGACCAGATAAGGGTGATATTTTTCTATCCTTAAAGGGCATTAGTAGTGGTTTCATGTCATCATTAGTGACTTTCAATTTTATATTTAAATGAAAACTCAGATTTCAGCATCTGTCAAGAAGGAATTTGAACCCAAGCCCCCAGAATATTACCTGGCCCCTGGTTCCACGACCTCAGTAACAATGTCACAAGTCCATTTCTTTCCCCAAGTTGTTGTTGCAATCTTGGGACAGTAGGAAGATGATCTATCTAAGGGCAATTGTATCTGCAAAAGCAAATTACAAGAGTCCATGAGGAAAATTAATGAATAAACATCTACCTGGATGCTTAAAGGAATGAACAAGAATACAAATCAGATCAGATTTGGTCCAAGGTGTTACTTGCATTGATCTACTTCTGCTATTAGATAGATCCCAGGACTTCAATGCATGTTCACAATGGAATAGTAGCAACCAGTCTCTGATAGTGGCAATAGACATAAGAGATACTAAAGGTAAGGACAGAGGGTGAGAACAGGAACTGGATTTTCAGGTTGAGCAGATAGGGACTGAGATTGAAAGCATGAGTAAGGTTAGGAGTAAAGGTGGGAGACAAGCCTGGCAGCCAGGCAGAAGCCAGGCTGGGAGCAAGACTGAGGCAAGACAGGAGGCAGATCGAGTGTGAGAAGAAGCTAAAGTCCCCACTATTGGCAATAGACATGAGGGATTTTAACAATAAGTACAGAGACTGGGAATAGAGTTGGGACTGAAGAGGATCTTGATGGATAAGTCAGGAGCTGGAGTGTTGGCAGAAAGGTTGTGGGAAGAGGGAAGCCACCAAATGGGAATGAAGTTAGAGTAAAATGTGCAATGTTGAAGGGATATATTGGCATAATTTTATTAACACAACATGAGAAATATGTAAAGGAGTAGACCTTATAGGCCATTGAGCCTATTTTGTTATTTAATACAACCATCACTGATCTTGGAGTGTGACTTCACTTCTCTGCCTGCTTCCCATATCTCCATATTCTCAAGAGACTAAATATGTCTATGCCTGTCTTAAATTTATTCAACAATGGAGATAACTTAATGCCCTGCAGCAGAGAATTACTAAGATTCACAACCCTTGGATTGAAGAACAACCATTTGATGAAGATGTTAAAGCAAAAACAATGTTAACAACATCCATAGGAGCTTACTATATTTCATGAGTGCAAGAACGGATACACTTCCGAAACTGGATCAGGGTTACACTGCTTAAACAACTCAACAAGAATTCAGACTGCTGCTAGTCACAATGAGTCACTTTCCCTTCATGGCTGAGTAGAGAATTATCTGCAAGGATTTATTAAACCAAATTCCAGCAAAACATCTTCAGTACAAAGTATGCATGGAGGAGCAAAGTGAAGAATGATAAAATACTAATTAACCAAGTATTTCTGAAAATCTAGAGCACAGACCAACATGACTTTATGGAAGACTATGGGTTTAAATTTGATATGTTTTCAAGTAAAGCCTCAGATTTTAAATGGAGGTACTGTATTTATTGTACCTCCAATAATAAATAGTTCATTTAGATAGCATCAATAAAATCTTCAGTAGAGAATTGGCTGGTTGGTTAAAAAGAGAAGACATTCAAAACTGCATCATTTTACTGCCAAGAGCAATTAGGGAGCATGGTATATAACAGAATTTTAAGAGCACTTGTGATAGCTGAATCACTCTTGCCTAAAAACATAATTGTGACTCTTTGATGATTTTTGACAGATAATATATTAGCAATGTGACAGAAAATATTAAGGAAAACAATTGGCTCTCCCATCATTTCAATTAATTCAGTAAAAATGTAATTGCTGCATCATTGCTTCAATCCAAAGCAATGGATATCACACTAAATTAAAAAAAAGTTAACTGATTAACACAATCTATCATCTGAATCTGAGAACACTATTAAAGATCCATATTATTTGTTGTTGGTGTTTCAGTCAATTTATGACATGGGCTGAAATTGTAGTTGGCTTGCTGCTGTAGTCTCTTCCTCTACCACCATGAGACCATCGCTCCTTCCCCATTAGCTGCATGTAATACAGCAAGGCATGATCCCTGGAAGATAGTTCCTCATGTATTGCTTTGAAACTGCTCCTTGGGGCTGTTTAAATAAAAAACAAATCTTTTATGGCATGTGAGTGTCACTGGCAAGACCAATATTTATTGTTCATTTCCAATTGTCCTTGAGAAAGTAGTGGTGATCTGACTTCTTGAACTGCTGCAATCCCTGTAATGTAAATATAGCCACAGGGTGATAAGAAATGATTTGTGATTTTAACCTGGCCGTGGTGAAGAAATGGTGATATAGGTTAAAGTCAGAAGTGGTATGGATTTGGAGGGAACTTGCTGGTGAGGGTGTTCAAATGGGATTGTCCTTGTTCATCTAGGTGATGGAAGTTGCTGGTAGACATGTGTGTTTGGAAGATGTCATTGCAGGATCAGTTTTGAGTTGCTGCAATGCAAGTTGTAGTTGATACACTTCTCACTCTACTCCTGTGCATTGATGGTGGAAGGAGTTAATATTTAAGCTGGGAGATGGTGCACCAATCAAGTGACTTGCTTTGACCTGGATAGTATTGAGTTGCTTGAATGATATCAAAGTTCATCCAGACAAGTAGGGAGTATTTCATTACAGCCCTGACTTGTGCCTTGTAGATAGTGGACAGGATATGTGGAATTATTTACCACAGAATTCTCAACCCCTGCCCTGCTCTTGTAGCAATGGTATTTTAATTGCTGGTCCACTTAAATTTCTAGGTGTTGAAGGCTGGGTTTCAGTGATGATGATGCCATTGGATACTACGGGGAGTAGGTTAAACTTTCTCTTGCTGGAGACTTCCATTGCATGGTACTGGAGTGTCAATAATGTTACCTAGCCACATACTAGGCCTAGTTTAAATATGTTCGAGGAGAAAGTGAGGTCTGCAGATGCTGGAGATCAGAGCTGAAAATGTGTTGCTGGAAAAGTGCAGCAGGTCAGGCAGCATCCAAGGAACAGGAAATTCGACGTTTCCTGATGAAGGGCTTATGCCCGAAACGTCGAATTTCCTGTTCCTTGGATGCTGCCTGACCTGCTGCGCTTTTCCAGCAACACATTTTCAGCTAGTTTAAATATGTTCAGATCTTGCATATGGACATGATCTGCTTCAATACCTGAAGAGTCATGAATGGTATTGATATTACACAATTATCAACGAACATCCCATTTAAGATTTTGTGATGAAGACAAACTGATTGATGAAGTAATTGAAGGTGGTTGGACATGCTGATCTCATAGAGTGATAGCTTGGTGTTAAGATACTTAGACTCCAACAACCATCCTTCTTTGTGTTATGTTTAACTCCAACCAATGGATAGCTCCCCCTAATTTACAGTTTCTTTCAATTTTGCTAGGGTTTCTTGATTCAGTCAATTTCTCCTTTGATGTCAAGAACATGTACCCTTTCTTCACCTTTGAAATACAGTCCTTTTGTACCTAGTTGGGCCAAGTCTGTAATGAGGTCTGGAGTTGAGTGGTCCCGGTGAACCCAAACTATGTATCAGTGAGCAGCTACAGGCTGAGTAAATAACACTTCTTTCACTTTACTGATGATTAAGATGAAACTAATAGGAAGGTAATTGACCAGATTGAAATTTTCCTGATTTTTCACATTTGGTCAATTTTCCACATTGATGGATAGTTGGCAGTTTTCCAACTGCACTGGAACTACTTATCTCAGGCTAGTTCAGGAACAAGTCTTCTGGACTACAGTGGGGTGTTGCCAGGGCTTATTGTCTTTGTTGCATTCATTGCCTTCAGTCATTTCTTGATTGCTAAGGATCTTGATGGCTAAGGATTGCCATTACTATGCTAGAACCTTCTGCAGGCCAAAGCTGAGATGACTCATCCACACAGTACTTCTGACTAAAGTTGGTTACAAATTGTTTTGCCTTGTCTTTTTCACTAACGTTCTGGCCTCCTCCATCATTGTGGGTGTGAATGCTAGTGAACCATCGTACTTTGGTTGCGTACATAATTGCCCACCAATGTTCACCGCCAGCTGTAGCAGGACACAAGAACTTTGGTCTGAGCTGGGAAGTAGTAGAAATGCTCCTGAGTGTCTTCCAGAAGGAAACCTTGTAGAAATCTCCTCTTTTCTGACATCAGAACAGGGTTTTTAGTACCATCTTCAATCCTATTAACATGATCTTTCATTAAAATTTTCATATTTCAATTTATAAGCTGTGAGCATTCTGATTATGTGTTATGAGAACACACAGCATAAAGTGTGTGATATTTGGAGTGTGATTCTCATGTGTTATGTCTGGGATATTGACATACAGTAATACATCACAGATGAATCTCCAATGATGGTGCACATGCTAAGTCAAACTTGTACCTCTTTTTGCCAGCAAATTATATCACGAGGAAATATCCAGTTATGCATTCATTGTAGCAAAAAAAAATGCATTCACTTTGAGATTCTTGAAATTAATGTTGGTTCCAAGTAAAGTCAGTCGGTAAATCAAACAATTAGCTTTGTTTCCTGAATAGGTCAATTATGAAATTGCTTTTATCAGGCTTGATTTTTTTACCCAAGATCTGTGATAGAGTGGCCAAAAAATTGATGGAGACTTTCCATCACAATCTCGCTCCAGCCCACACTGCTTGAAATTTTCGAAGGCTCTGCTCCAACATGTCAACAGCATTTGACCATCCCACCATGCCAATGAGCTTGTGGAGTAGGGACATTAGATTTCCTGCCTTCTGGTTCCATTTCTGTTAAGGAACCACACAATGAATGGGGGTTCAGAAGGCCTGCTAGTTCACTGCTTGAAGAGAGGCAACCCAACTGGTATTCTGTCTGCCACCACAAATATTCATAACCTCAAAGCTTATGTCCTACCTAAAATGTTATCTTAGGGGTACGTTGGGGGTTGTCTTAAATGAACTTCCTACTTTAGTAGTATTGCAGTGGATATACCATTGCAATATCATCCCATTTTCATGGGAACAACCGGAATTTTCACCTAGAATCTTACCACCACAAGTTGCAATCTAATGTGCTGTACTCACAGCAGGGTTGGTAGCAAGTAGAAATCCTACAGGAATCCTATTACTGTTGTAATCTTATCTCAAAAGGAAAATCACTTGATTGTGTCTGCTGTATTTTTGTTCTTGGATATAAGAAGAGTAGACAGACATTTTATTATTGAATTAAGAAAGAGAACAGGGAGACAAAGTCCATAGATCTTGCATGCACCAGCTCTTTAAACAAGTATCATTACCTAGTGCCAATCTGCTGCTGTACACCCATACCCTTATACATTGTTTTATTCCAAATAATCATCTAATCTCTTAACTGAATCCCACCCACTTCCAGGCAGTACATTCCAAACCTTCAATACTCAATGAGTGAAGAAAGCTTTTCCTGACTTCACCTTTGCTTCTTTTGCAATCACTTTAAATCGATGTGCTTCTGATCTTGTTCCTTTTATGAATGGAAACAATTTTCCCTGATCTCCTCTTAGCTTTCTTTTCCCTTCGGAGAATAATCCAAACTTCTTCAATCTATCCTTATAACCGAAGTCACTCATCCTTGGAGCCATTCTTGTCAACTATTTCTGTGTTATCTCTAATGTGTTTTTCACTTCCTTCCTATAATATGTCACCCAAAATTGTAATAAATAATGTAAATCTTCCTGTTTACATACTTTGGTTGGAGATGTGGATGATATGGAAATATGTAGAATAAATAATGTCATAGAAGACAATTTTAAATGTCAATGTCAGACAGACGTTGCTGGAGAAACTCACAAGGTTTGGCGGCATCTGTAGACGGAAAGCAGAGTTAATATTTCAGGACCACTGAAGATGGGTCATTGCCTCAATAGAAGTTTTCAAAACATCAATGAACTGTAGATGGTGAAAATCTGAAACACAAGCAGAAACGGAAATTGCTGGAGAAACTCAGCAGGTCTGGCAGAATCTTTGGAGACAACACAGAGTTAACATTTCAGGTAGGCTGAAGAAAGCTTGTTGGAGCTGAAATGTTAACTCTGTGTTGCCTCTACAGTTGCTGCCAGTCCTGCTGACTTCCTCCAGCAATTTCGGTTTCTGTTTTTGTTTCAGTTTTCCAGCATTTGCAGTTCATTGTTGCTTCAAAAAAATTCATTGAGACAGATTTGAATGAAAACCAATCAGCTGTGACCATTTTTGCACAATTAGCTTAGATCAAGTGTGACAGAGGAGAGATTACTGTCTAAAATGCTACATTTGAATAATTAAAAGGGAATGCAGATAAGCTATTCTTATACCATGAGAGATAGATGCTTAATCCAAAATATTGTGTTAGCTTTCTCAACAATAAAGTAAACAGCTAGCAGACTACAGCGATGACTTGTATTCACATACAAACAGTTAATTCGGCTGTTTAATTCTTAAGTCTTAAAATGACTCAATATAGTGTCAGTCCGTGCTCTACTTATTGAATAACTCTCCATAAATGGAAAAATAATTACTTTGAAGAATGAGTTGAGGCAGAATTCTGTCATTGTGTTAAATGATCTAAGAGAGCTATTTGCATCTTTATTCTTTCTTTCACGATTTTGAGACCTCCCAATATACTTTATAATTGGTAAAACATATTTAAAGGATATCTAATGTTGTATTTTATGTTCAGCAAGGTCCCACAAATAACAATGAGATAGAGATCAGTGATATTTATTGGGTTAGTAGAGATTCTGTGAAGTCCCTTTTGTTCATAATGAGCTCCCCAACATTGCTCCGAGGATCATGGTGCAATGGTGAGAGAAGTAGTTCATGACATATAAATGACAGAAAGCCTGAGTCCAAAACCCACCGTAGCAATTTCCAGTACAGGGTGGAAACAAATGGTCAGCAACCTCTCCGCAGGAGACAAGAGGAGAAAAATGTCATTGTTTCGCTGCCAAATTATAAATGTATTTTCAAGTAGAATGTAGTCCTTAATTGCTTAGAATGACCTGTGCAGAATGGACACTTGCAGGAGGTTGTGGAGTGAGTCAGGCACCAGCTTTTTGCTACTTCACTATAACAAAACTTTACATCTCTAAAAAAGCAAGTGGAAAATTGGGAGAAAAATACAAAACCAATTTGAACAAATGTTAGCGTGATTAAGAGCTTTAAGGATGTTAAATTATTCAATTTTCTTGGACAAACCAACTTTGTTTAGGAATTAATTAATTTGGCATTGGTTGGGAAACCAAAATTACCTAGACAAGTTTGTCGCCTTGAGATTTTATTGAGCTCGATTATGTACAGCAGTGTTTTCTGGCACATATGCTGTCAGTCTGGCAATTTCACAGTGAACTGCCTTTTACTTTGTGCCGCAAGAGGCTAGCTAGACCTTTAGCAAATTCTGTCAAGATGTACTACTATTTCACAAATGTCTTACTTAAAATGCCTTAGGCAATAGCTTTCAAAGTTCTTGAACAAAACTAGAATGTTTCATGAGAATAGTTACCAACATTGGAAATAAGGATTGCTTTGTTCAATGCTTTGATCTGAATCTAGAAAATGGACTTATGTAACATCCAGGAAGTTTGGGTTAAAGGTGGAAAGTTCATTTAAGTACATCATTATTGTAGAACCACATTCGTTTTGTTGGCAATCGTATTTCTAGCCATATCAGGCAATTAACTACATTGCTACACATGCTTTTATTTTTATGGATACAATTTTGAATTATGTTGACAAATGATTACTATGGGACTAGTTTAGTTTGGGAACATGGTCAGCATGGACTAGTTGGACCAAAGACTCTGTTTCCATGCTGTATGACTCTATAACTCTGTATTATTCTTATGTATAAATTGACGTTGAAGCATCATTCAGCTTTTTGTAATTCAGTAAAATATGTATATTTGGGTTCATTGCTGACCCTGCTTCCAATACCTTCATTAAAATAAAAACTTGTGTACCAATGTAATTAATTGTCTGATATAGCTAGAAATATGATTTTCTATAAAACTAATGTGGTTCTACAATATTAATCAATTTGAATGGATAAGGACTGCATTCTTCATGCAGATGTAACATACTTCTTAATTGTATATAAAATTATATGGGCCCAGATTTTTGAAATCAGCAATGATGCTGAATATGTTTTATCCATAAAGATTTTTGTAACCAAATCTTTTATGATTTTTCAACCAGAAATTCTAAGTTTGACTGAAGAATCCAAAAATGAGTGCTGACATCAGCAAGCAAATCATCAGATACTGCCTTATAGAGGTTTACAAAATTATGAGAGACATGGATGGGGTAAATAGGCAAAGTCTTTTCCCTGGGGTTGGGGAGTCCAGAACTAGAGGGCATAGGTTTAGGGTGAGAGGGGAAAGATGTAAAAGAGACCTACGGGGCAACCTTTTCACACAGAGGGTGGTGCGTGAATGGAATGAGCTGATAGAAGAAGTGGTGGAGGCTGGTATAAATACAACATTTAAGAAGCATTTGGATGGGTATATGAATAGGAAGGGTTTGGAGGGATATGGGCCAGGTGCTGGCAGGTGGGACTAGATTGGGTTGGGATATCTGGTCTTCATGGACGGGTTGGACTGGAGGGTTTGTTTCCATGCTGTACATCTCTATGACTCTATGAGATACAAGCCATGATTGGAGGTGCCGGTGTTGGAATGTTAAAAAACACACAACACCAGGTTATAGTTTAACAGGTGTATTTGGAAACACTAGCTTTTGGAGCACCACTCCTTCATCAGGTGGTTGTGGAATTTAAGATCGTAGGACATAGAATTTATAGCAAATTTATAGTGATGTAACTGAAATTATATATTGAAAAAGACATGGATTGTTTGTTAAGTCTCTCATCTTTTAGAATGACCATGTTGGTTTCAGAACTTTGGAACAGCACTCCGAAAGCTAGTGTTTCCAAATAAATCTGTTGGACCATAACCTGGTGTTGTGTGATTTTTACCATCAGATACAAGAATTACATATGGACATGTGAATGTACAAATTCACAGCAGGATTAGGCAGCTCAGCCCTCTGATTTTGTTGTGTTGTTCAATAGACCATGGCTGATTTGAATATGCCCCATTCTGCCTACAACTTACAATCTTCACCACCTTGCTTCTCGAGTATCTATTTACCCCCATCTTAAAGATATTCAAGGACTCAGCTTTCACCATCTTGTGAAGCTGCAAGTTCTAATGACTCACAAATCTCGAGAGAAAAAAAAGCTTATCTCTGTTTTAAATGGATGATCCCTTATTTGTAAATAGTGTCCCCAGTTTAGATTCTCCCACAAGCAGCAACATCCTTTGCGTACCCATCCTATTAAGACCCCTCAGGACTTTATGTTCCAATCAAGTTGGCAGGAGACTGAATGGTTAGCACTACTGCCTCACAGTGCCAGGGGTCTGGGTTTGATTCCAGTCTCAGGTGACTGTCTGTGTGGTGTTTGCACATTCTCCCTGTGTCTGTGTGTGCTTCCTCCCACAATCCAAAGATGTGTGAGTTAGGTGTATTGGCCATGCTAAAGTTGACTATGGATGTGTAGGTTAGGTGCATTAGTCAGGGATAAATGTAAAGTAATAGGGTAGGGGAATGGGTTTGGGTAGGATACTCTTCAGAGGGTCAGTATGGACTTGTTGGATCTCTTTCTTGTCTAAACTCCAGCTGATAGAAGCCTAAGCTATCCAATCTTTTCTCATACAAACTTGGGCATTCCAGCTATTGGTTCAGTAAGCCCTTTCTGACTGCTCCTTCATTAAAAATAAGCAGATCAATCCAAAAGACAGTAATCCTGATGTGGCCTCACCAATGGCTCAGGATCATTGAAGCATAATCTTCCTACTTTTGTATTCATTTTCCCTTGCAATAGATTTCCTAATTAGTTGCTGCACCTGCATTATAAAATTATGTGATTCATGCAATGTACATACTGAAATCCCTTTGTATCTCAGATGTATCTGCAGTATCTTACCATTCAGATAATATGCTTCTTTTCCATTCCTCATGCCAAAATGGACAATTTCATCTTTTCTAGCAATATGCTTCATTTCCCAGATCTTTGCCTACACAATTAATCTATTTGTATCTCTTCATAGCCTCCTTATTACCTCTTCACAACTTATTTTTGAATCATAGAATCCCTACAGCGCAGAAAGAGGTCATTTGGCCCATCAAGTCCACACTGATCCTTCATAGAGCATCCCACCCATTGCTGTAACCCCACATGAAGTTTTTACCATGGCTAACCCCGTATCCTGCACATACCTAGACACTAAAAGGCAATTTTTAGCATGGCAAATCCATCTAACCTGCACATCTTTGGACTATGGGAGGAAATTTGAGTACTTGGAGGAAACCCATGCAGGCATGGGACAACATGCAAATTCCACACAGATAGGCACCCAAGGCTGAAAATGAGTCCCTGGTGCTGTGAGGCAGCAGTGCTAACCACTGTGCCACTCTTTCCCTACCTACCTTTGTGTCATCAGCAAATTTAGCAACCATGCTTACAGTTCCTTTATCATTTATATAAACTGTAAAATACTGAGGCTTCAGCTCTGATCCATATTGCATATCACTCATTACATCTTACTAATCAGATAATGATCCATTTATGTCTATTTTTTGTTTTCTGTTAGTCAATCTTCTATCCATGCTGATATGTTACCAACGATACCATGAGCCTTTATTTTTGTGAATAACCTTTGATATGAACTCTTATCAAATGTCTCTACGTTTAGTATGTCTACTGGTTCTTCCATATTTACAACACAATCTCCTTATCAATTGTTTAAACATGACTTCCCTTTTATAAATCCATGTTCACTCTGTCTGATTAGCATAACTTTCTAAGTGCCATACTATAAAACCTTTAATAATAGCTTCTAACACCTTCCCAATGACAGATGATAAGCTAAGTAGTGTATAACTTAATAGCATCCTCTCTTTGTACCCTTCCCTGTTTGAATAAAGAAGTTCCATTCAGAACATTCCAACCTGTTGGAATCTTTACCAAATCTAGGGATCATGCAATATTTAAATCTGATGCATCAACTATCTCACTAGCCATTTCTTTTAAGACTCAGGATAAAGTCTGTTAGGACTCGTGGATTGTCAACCCATAGCTCTAACGACTTATTCAGTACCACCTTCCTGGTCATTTTAAAAAAAAATTTCCCCCACTCTGGGGTGTTACTTTGTTTTTCGTGAAATGCCTGATCAAATCATTTGTCAACTCCTTATTTTGCATTATTAACTTACTAGGCTTACCTTATATATTACCTGTGCTCACATCATAAATACTTTTCCTTTTTAAAGTGTCCGTAGAAACTCTTCCTATTTTCTGTAATATTTCTAGCTAACTTTGAATGGTTAGCTTGGATGATTGTTTTACAATACACAATGATGTCACCAGCATGAGTTCAATTCCTGCACAAGCTGAAGTTAACAAGACGGACTCTCCTTCTAAACCTCTCCCTTCACCTGAGGCATAATAACTCTTAGGCTAAACCACTATAATTCATATCTCTCTTCTCTCTCTCTCTCATGAGAGAGCAGCCTTATGGTCTGATAAGAATATGGTAATTTTTAGCTCATTTTAAATTTTCCCTCTTTAAACTAATTTTTAAAAATACTCTGCCCAATCTTCTGTCCTGTCACTCATCTCTGATTATTTTATGATTGCTTGATGCTAATAGAGGCTTCTAACACAGAAGGAGACTATGTGTCCTCACCAACAAAGTCAGAAATTACCGGAAAAGCAAGACCATGTGATCTCACCTGTGGCAAGAGAATATTTGACAATTATTGCCTGGGTCCTTGATACTTGCTCCTTTGCCAGGCTCAACAGCTGGAATAGATTTCATTTGGGCTTGCAAACTTATCCACTTTTCAAGTTGCTAACTCTGCTATTACTTGATGTGGAGGTGCCAGTGTTGGACTGGGGTGGACAAAGTCAAATGACACCATGTTATAGTTCAACAGGTTTATTTGAAATCATAGAAGTTTCATTAACACAGCTCCTTTGTCAGGTGCTAGTACCTGTTCCCTCACTCTCTATGTTAATTTCTTCTAATATTTCACTGTCCTCCACCCTAATGTGTATTTGTGTCATTCTTTCCATCAGAAAGACTGATGTAAAGTATTTATTGAGAACATTAGCCATGACTTCCAGATTATCTGCATGACCCCTAAAGCATCCTTTTCTTTTCCTAGCTATTCTCTTGTTTTTAATACAGTTAAGAAAACATTTGAGTTTTCCTCCATTCTACTTGCCAATGCTTCCTCATGCACTCTATTTGCATTCCTAATTTATTTTCTAAAAGCCTCTCTGTGCCTTTTATATTCCTTTAGGGAGCTCTTGCTGTCTGCTATAAGCGTCTCTTTTTTAAAAAAATCCTAACATTTATGTCCCATGATATCCTGGGTTCTCCAGTCTTGGGACCATGCTTTGTCTTTATGGGAACATACTTGGCCTGTACTCTCTCACTATTTTTTGCTTGAATGCTTCTCACATAGTTTTGTCTGCAAGTAACTGCTCCAAGTTCACTTTGGTCAAATTTTATCATAGCTTAGTAAAGTTATCTGTGCAGTTTAGAACTTTTATACTCAGCCCATTCTTATCTTTTTCCATAACCAGCCTACATATAACTGAGTTGTGGTCACTATCTCCAAAATGCTCTCCTATTTATATGCCTTCTGCCTGCCTGGCCTCGTATACAAATATTAGGCTCAGAACTGTTCTCTCTTCTGTTGGTCTGTCGAGGTACTTTTGGAGGTAATTTGGGAATATTTCTCCCTCCCTGCCACTCACGTTAAAACAATCCTCTTTAATATTTGCATAGTTGAATTCCTCTAACATTGCTGCATATTTTTCTTACACTTCTCTGAAATTCAATTATACATCTGATCCTCTCTCCACACCTGACTGATTGGTAACCCATATCTGAACAATCTGTTTGCTCCACCCTTCTTTCTGATTGTAATATATCTGTTATGTATATTGTTTAAATATCCTTTAGATGGAATGCCACTGCACCTCCATTAACCTATGCATCAGCCTTATTTGCCAGTTCACTTCAGTTAGCTTTATGTTCATGTCCTCATAATTGCAACTATTTGAATTTAAGATACTCATCTTGAACCCAGCCATATTTTCCTCAAACTGAGTGTAAAATTCAATCATATTATGGTCAATGCCACCTCGGGCTGCCTTCAATATGAAGTCATTAATTAATCCTATCTCATTGCACAATATCAGATAAATGTTGCATGGTCTCCAGATGGATCTAGAAAGTCCTGTTCCAAGTAACTACTATGAAAATATTTGGACAAATCTTCATCTAGGAACTTTGTCCATTTCAACCATTTTGGTTGACATGTAGATTAAAAGTCCCCATGATTATCATCTCACTTTTTTGATAAGCTCACTATATATTTCTTCATACTCCATTCAGCCATGTAGTTACTGATAGTGCAAACCATTCCCACAAGTAACTTCATGCATTGATCCTTTCAGCTGTCTACTCAAACTGCTTCTCGAAGGTTGGAGGATGGACGAAGGTTGCACACTCCCCAAAAGTGGGAATTAAACAAGTTTTTATAAAAAGAGGTTACAACAAGAGTAAGGTTAACACCTTACAAGCTGGTACTGCAAAACACATTGCGGCAGACATGAATCTAGAATGCCCTCCATGTCCATGTCAGCAGAAATGAATGGAGAGAACTTTGAACATCCTAAGGCCTGTATCAACTCTTGAGAGCCAACTAGAGTATAAATAGAACTTGTTGGGAAAACAGGTCTTGCAGCATGTGTGGAGAGAAAACAAAGTTAATGTTTTAGATCTGGTTACCCTTCTTTAGAACCCTTCTGTTCTGAAGAAGGGTCACTGGAGACAAAACATTAACTTTGCTTTCTCTCCACATATGTTGCCAGACCTGCTGAGCTTTCCCCGCAATTTGTTTTTGTTTCTGATTTCCAGCATTGCAATTTTTTGGTTTATTTTTGTAGAGTATAAATAGGTTCTTGTGAAAGGATAACAGAAATACCTAAAATGGAAGATTTCTGTTTATTATTGAAGAATGAAATGAAAACAAGAACATGTAGAAAGTTAGATGATTTTCTTTACAAATTGGACAGAAGTAGGATACAGACGTTGGACTGAGATCGGCCAGATGTAGGAGACAGACATGGGATACAGATGTGGATCAAAATCAGAGAGACATCAGACCAAAATTAGACAGACATGGAACAAAGCCGGGCAAAAATGGGACAGAATGTTAGACAGAATTCTATTCAGCCAGTCTAATACTGAGATTATTTGAATAAATGTGAAGTTAACCTGCATACTTGAGTCCTCTTGTGGTTTGTCGGAGGAGAATAACTACAACACCCCAGTTTCACAAAGGTAACTGTGTAGTCAGGCCAATTTTAATGATCCAAGTCTCCCAGTAAATAAGTGAATGGGTATCTAATTTAGTGAATAGATGTGTGAGTAGTAGATGAGTTGGTGAATGGGTAGTTTTGGGGATTGGAAATTAGTCAGATCAGAGTGTAGTCAACTGTTTAGATGGTAATTGGGTTGGATTGAGGGTGTAGCTGGGAGTTCGGTGGTGTGATTTTGCCTTCAAATGAATGGTTTTCTGGATGTGGCATTATACATTTACGTTATCTTCCATGACATGAGAAATTGGGTGTAATATTGTGGTATTGAAGAATGCAACTGATGTTTATTGTAACAAGCTATTATGGACAAGATAATATTCTGCAGAGGCATAAGTGACTGGGCTGATAGTAGACTAACAGTTTAACATGGAGCAGCAAACATCCAATGGAGTGTCATGCTTCAAGTGTTCCGTGGTAAGGTGGAGTGTAAGATCTTTATACCTGCCAATCATATGCTCTGATGTAGGGATGAAGGCACAAGTATGCCTCTTAAAGGTAAGCTGACAGCCTGACTGTATCCCAAAAACAGGGATAGCTGGAATTACATTGGTATGTGTTGTCAATTTGTTAATAATAAAAACAGGCCGAGGAGAGTTTACAAAACAAACATCTTGAACTTCAATGTAACACTTTCAATTGTTTATAATGCATCCTGATCTGCTGATTGTAGACTTGTCTGGTGAGTAATGCACTGTTCTCTGTTGCATTTGTTGGACAACTTGGCTGTCTTGCTGATAGTTGCTGTCACTCACCATCACTACAACTTCAACACAGTCAACATCAAAGTCAGAGGTTCTTGCTTATTCTCTTCATGCATGATTGGCATGCTGAACTTTAGACTGAGCTGGCTTCTGTTCCTTTGCAATGGAACACCAAGATCAGTAACACTTTGCATGATCTGGCTGATATGCATTTTTTTTAGAAATCCTTGCTGACATCCAAATATTTGTAGGATTTCTAATGCAAAATTTCTATCTAGTGTGTGGTTTTGATAGCATTGAATATGTTTACTTTCACCTGTCCCAGAATGGTTACAATATTAGTTGCTGGGCAATGTCTTTTGCACTTGACTTCCAAATGTATGTTGCATTGGGAATGCTAATCCCTCTCCATTGGTATTGCAAGAAAACACAGCAATGCGAGATGAAGATATTATGTTGTTGCTTGACAGTTAATTGATTGATTTATTGATTTGATAGCAATACCTACATTCTGCTAGACTATTTGAATGTGGATAACGGGGTGACAATGTGATATGGATCACTTTCTACTGAACACACATATTTTGAAATGGTTTTCTAGAGTACTGCAAACTGTTGTCAGACATCTATTCTGAGATACTGATAAAAACTGAAAATAACACATGCTGTCATTGATACTCATGTTCATTGTGTCGCTAAGTCATTTAACAATGGGAAATTTGAGAAGTAATTTGACACAAAAATATTCTCTTCCCTATGCACTGTGAATAGGTCCATTTCTATTTTTAGGCAAAAGTGACGACCTGCAGATATTGGAGATTAGAGTCGAGAGTGTGGTGCTAGAAAAGCACAGCAGGTCAGACAGCATCTGGGGAGCAGGAAAATCAACATTTCAGGCAAAAGCCTTCATCAGGAAAGATGAAGGGTTTTTGCCCGAAATGTCAGTTTTCCTGGTCCTTGGATGCTGCCTAACCTGCTACGTTTTTCCAGCACCATACTCACGACCCATTTCTATTTTTGTCTAAGGAGAGAATGGAACACCATATGGATGTCAAGCTCCTTTTGCTTTTGGTGTTGATAGTCATACCTCATATGCATGAGCAAATCTTTGAATATTTTGATTCATCCCTAGTCAATACACAGATTCATGCTACTTATCTTGTGCTTTCGTTGGCCATGTGCTGCTGGTGTATTGCTGACATAATATTTTGGGGCAATGATTTTGACAATAAGACTTGTTTGCTCATGAAAACGACTTGTCGTGAGATACTGAGTACATTGCAGTTTACCCAAAATAAAAACAAATCTTCCCAAGGACTTTGGTTAATGCTGTCAGGCAGTCCCTGGATAAAGACATTTTGAAACTCTTGTAATTGCTCTTCTTGAGCAGTTGCTGACTGTAACTGTTCACACTTTTGGGGTCCAAATTGTAACAGATAAACCTTGAGATTATCTTCAACTTCATAGTCTTGAGCATCAACATGTCAATCAAGTGGAATATCTTGATCTTTGTGTGGGTTGCGTAATTGCTCAGTGTGTCAGATGTAATTCTTCAGGTACTTAGCAACAGGAGTTGACCATTCAGCCCCATGAGCTTGCTCTGCCATCTAATATGATTGTGGCTAGACAAACACTTTCATCATTTTTAGACAACTATTAAAGTCAGAGCATCAGAAGATGTACAGCACCGAAACAGACCCTTTGGTCCAACTTGTCCATGCCAACCAGATATCCTAAACTAATCTAGTCCCATTTGCCAGCACTTGGCCCATATCCCTCTAAACCCTTCTTATTCATATATCCATCCATATGCCATTTTAATGTTGTAATCATACCAGCCTCCACCACTTCCTCTGGTAGCTCATTTCATACAAGTACCACCTCTGCATGAAAAAGTTGCCCTTTAGGGCCCTTTTAAATTTTTTTCCCTCTCACCATAAATCTATGCCCTCTAGTTCTGGACTTCCCCATCCCAGGGAAAATATCATGTCTATTTATCCTATCCATGCCCCTCATGATTTTATAAACCTCTATAAGGTCCCCCCTCAACCTCCAATGCAGGCCATCACCCTTCACACTATTATGATTAGAAATATATCAATCTCTATCTTAAACATATTCAAATACTGAGCTTCTATGGTATTCTTGGGTAGAGAATTCCAATGCTTCAAAACTCTCTGAATTTAAAAAAAAACCCTCCTTATCTCAGGTATAAGTGGCACATCCTTGTTTTTAAATTGTACCCTTGCTTCTGGAATCCCCAATCTGGAGAAACAACTTGCCTGCATTTGCCCTGTTTATCCCTTTAAGTATTTTGTAGGTTTCAATGAAATTGCCTCTCATTCTTCAAACCTTTATTATGTAAATTTCTGTTTGTTATTATAGGAAAAGTGTTATCCTATTGGAGAGTGTGCAGCGGGATTTATAAGGGAAATGGACAGTTATGAAGATAGACTGAAGAGGTTAAGACCAGAGAACAAACAGAAACAGGGGACTGAGTTGGATGATCATCCATGGTCATACTGAATGGGGACAGGCCATATGGGCTACTCCTACTCCCATTTTCTATGTTTCTAGAAAATATAGGCCCAATTTGCTGAAATGCTTTTCATAAGGCAATCTTGCATTCCTGGGAACAAGTCTGCTGAACCTTTATCTCTCTCTGGCAATAATATCTTTCTTGAGTTAAGGATATCACTACTGCACAGAGTACTCCAGGTGGAGCCTAACCAATCCCATATACAACTGAAGCTAGACTTCACTAGGTTGTACTCAGATTTTTTCATGATAAAGGATAACATGCAATGGCTTGCCTAACAGCTTGCTGCACTTATATATTAGCCTTCAGTGGCTTATTGACAAACTCACCTCATTTCCTTTACTTGTTTACATTTTCTAACCGCTTACCATCAAAGAAGTACGCTGTGCATCTGTTCCTTCCACCAAAGTGGATCACCTCAGTTTTTTCACATAATACCCCATCAGCCATGTTCTTGCTGATGCACTATGCCTGTCCAAGTCCTCCTGAAACTGCTTTATATTTTGCTTGTAGCAGACACCCCACTTAGTTCTGCAAACTGAGAAACATTTCATTTTGTTCCCACATTCAAATCATTGATATGTGCTGTGAACAGCTGGAGCCCAAGTACTGAAGCTAACGGTGCCCCATCAATCACAGTCTGCGAATACTAGAATAACCTATCTATTCCTAATCAGATTTCTGCCTGTTAGCCAATCCTTAATTCATGCCAGAATATTACCTCCTATGCTATATTTTAATTTTACTATACATCTCCTGTGAAACCCTTATCAAAAGGCCTTCTGAAAATCCAGTTAACTATGTCCATCAACTTTCCTTTACCAAATTTCTTTCGGAACATGTTCTAAAATTCCAAGTTTGTCAAACATGATTTCACATTTTCAGATCCATGTGGACTGGGTCAAATATGCTTATTGTTCTCTAAGTGTCCACTTAATACATCATTTTAATAAATTCTGGCATCTTCTTTGTTACTGACGTCAGGCCAACAGGTGTGTACTTCCTGGTTTTATCTCTTGCTCCTTTCTTAGATAGTGGTATGACAATTACCTCCACCCAATCTGCAGGAATCATTCCAGAATCTACAGAATATTTGGCTTTTATTTCACTCCAAAGTCATTTCCTTGCAGATTGTTAACTGATTTGATTGTATCATGTGTGATCTGTACTGCAACTGTAGCTGAGATTTGAATCTCATGAACTGTGGCCATAGTGAGATGGAGACTGGTTTCTCTGTCACTGCTGTTGGTATTTTGAGAGCATGATGATTTTGCATATTGCTATGGCAATGTAATTCTGCCAATGCACAGAAGTGACGATCTGTTAAATACAATTCAATGAACTGTCATGGCTGTATCAGAGAGCACCATTTGCTGAGGTACATTACTTTGAAGTTGTGTTCAGGTATGTTGTGCTGCTTTTTCAGGCTATAAGGTGCAAAAAGTTGTTAAAGATTCTGATCACCTTAAATATTGATATGGTGTGTGAGTTGTGATTCCCTATATATTCATATCTTCATTGCAGTTAGGATTTCAAAGTAGTGACAAATGTATGATAGCTAAATCTGTGAAGGATTTTCTTAAAATGAAATCAAGTTCAAAAAGTCATTCTCACCTAATCTAGTATTGCTCACAAAGCAAGTGGCTGCAAATCTATGTTATGATGTGGAGGTGCAAGTGTTGTACTAGGGTGGACAAAGTCAGAAGTTGCATGACACCAGGTTATAGTCCAACAGGTTTATTTGAAATCATAATCTTTCGGAGTGTTGCTCCTTCGTCAGACTTCACCTGTCAAAGGAGCAGTGCTCCAAACGCTTATGATTTCAAATAAACCTGTTGGACTTTAACCTGGTGTCATGTGACTTCTGACTAGATCCATGTTGTTAATTGATGGGAAATTGTTTATACTGTTTTGTTTACAACAGTTGGCTGAAAACAAAAGACTATTAGCTAGCTTCCAGTTCAGAGTGATCACAGGTTAATTTTGATTCAGAAAACCCAGAAATTAAAAGTTGTTATGGTAGATTGTAAGACAGCTAACTGAGGTAAAAAAGCAAGTTTTGTTTTATCTCCTTAAAGGAATATATGGAAAGTTCAGGAAATAAGTATCTCCAAGTACAAAAGTGATTAGTTTGTGAAACATCCAAACCGGGAGAGTTGGATTAGAATCTGCCGGTTGTGAGGAACTGTAAAAAATAAGCTGCTACACTGAAGCTCTGAAGTGTACCTAAAATTGTTGGCAAAATGGAACTTGCAAGGAGTTTGCATTCAAATGCTATCCCAACTTTGCTTTTCTTAAACATTGATAGGCCTATTGAATGTTTCTAGCATTTTCAGTTTGTATGAGGAGCAAACCGCCATGTCTGAAGTTCCACCAATGTATTTAAACTCCATGATATGTTTGCATCAGTGTGACATTTTTTCCATTTCCAACACCAACCCGTGTTCTTGTGAATTGAAGTTGTCAGTTTGTGGTGATGACACAGTAAGTCTGGACTGAGAGTTTCAGATTCATTTTATGTAGATCTTTCACAGCCAAGATACTTTCATCCCATCGGTTTAAATTGGATTTAAACCCATTTCAAAAAGGTTAGCAATTAGTGTCGAATCCACTCACTCTTTCACTAAAATCATTTTTACTTTGAGCACAGACTGGGAAAAAAAAGCAAACACCATCTGTATGAATTAAAGGTGCAATCAAGTAATATAGAATAAGCTGTTTAGCAAAGCATTTTGTCTATATTGCTTATATCAATTTTACTTTTTAATATATAATGTAAAGTTCAGTACCAGAAGGATGCAAGTGGAAATCACAGCTATGTGTAGACATATTACAAGACTATTGTTTACTTCAAGTACACAGTATATGGCCAAAGTGCAAAGATGACTATCAAAATGGTCCTCTGTGCATTTGCAAATGGGCCTAGTGTTGGCTTTTACTGGTGACAATGAATAAGATATAATGCACCAGTGCACGTGTGGTCAATATCACCCATGCAAGTACAGATACATTGTTATATGGAAGCATTTAAGACCATAAAACCATAAGACATGGGAGCAGAAATTAGGCCATTCAGCCCATTGAGTCTGCTCTGCCATTCTATCATGGCTGATAAATTTCTCAACCGTGTTCTCCCGCTTTCTCCCTGTAATCATTGATCCCCTTGGTACTCAAGAACCAATCTATCTCAGTCTTAAATTTCTAGCGCTGAGTATGGAATGCATGTAAATTCTGATTTATCCACAGCCAATTCAGCTGCAGCTTTGGTATCTATCAAAGATTCTTTTGGATACAGTGAGGTTCACTGTATGTGAACAATATCCATTTAGTCACGAGATATTGTTGACCTGATTACGCAGGCTGTCATACTTCCCTCCATAATACAGGTACAGATTGACTAGTTGCATTTGCAAGATTGTAGCTGCATGGCCACCACTTCCTTGTTACTATCTGCAGCTGGTCTACTCTGCTAAACTGCTAAAGACTATGTTCCACACCGCACCAACCTGCAGTGTGAAAACATGGGCAGAACCATTTTTGTTGTGGATGTGATATTACTTCACTTTGTACTGACATGGTGCTGCAAACTTGAGTTGCTGCACATGTGTGGTTAGGTTGTTCATGAACATAACCTGATCTAAGGACAGAAATTTTCACTCCCTTGAGTTGACTGGGCAATTGCAAGGAAGTTGGGAAAATACAGCAAAATGAAAATAGTTTGATTCTTGGTGTCAAGATATTTCCCTTAATGCTTAAATGGGGAGTTTGGAAGCTCACTAATGCATGGATGTGATGACTTTAATGAATTTGCACACATTAGTTGATCTCATCTCCTTTCTATGAGGCTCTCAATCCTGTCCTTTCCCAAGAAACAAGATGATGCCAATTCCTGACACGAAAATCAAAGCATTTACTTGATGACAGAAGCTCACCATCAGCTTCTCCGGACTGTCAGACAATTCTGTCTTCACACGACTTTCCTGCAGACTCCAATGTCACTGTACTCTTCTACCCATCTTAGATTTAAGTCAGCAAAATCAAACCATCAGCCTCACCACAGCATCATGCTGTTTTCAGACCAACTCACAGTACCCTTCAGCCCTTCACGATTTCATTTTGGAGCTCAGGTTCAGGGACAGTAAGGACTGTGTATGTTTCTGCCAGATTGCTTTGTGCACAAGGACATGCACGCACCTCATGCATCTTCACACAAGGAACCTTGTAGCCCTTAGTTTAATTTCTTGATGCTAACTCATTTTGCATTGACTTGAATTTGTCACACTGTCTGGCTTGCATTTTTTTTAGCACAGTGGGAAAAGCATGCAGCTTATTATGATTCAGAGCACTGGTCGGTCAAAGGGGTAAGCATGGTGCTGTATGAAACCACACCAAGCCAATGTTACAACTACAGAACGTGCCAGCAGTTTACACCACAAACACACTGTATGTGCTTCAACCAAATGGCCATGTCTCAAAGTCCAAGGGCATCATACTTAGTGGGATGAAAGGGAACTGTGGCTTGTCAGGGGGAAAAACCACAGTCAGTCAAAGAGTATGGCCAATCTCAGTCCAGGAGGTTGATCAGAGCCAGTTAGGTCTTCGCTCCTACTGAAGTCCAGAGATCAGAGTCTTTGAAGTCCAACGATTGGACCATAGTCAATGCAGGGATTACATATCTGTCAGTCAGAATGATATGTAAACATCAGTCTGGGTTCTGGCCTATGTTCAGCTGTGGATGTAGTGCCAGATCACTCAAAGGTGGTTCCACGGCCAGTCCTGAGCGTTTGGGCTCCTCTGCAAATGAAGGGAAATTTCCCAAATTCCCTGTTGTATGTAATTTTTCATCTCAAAATTTCCAATGTTGGGTGACTTATACTTGTCAGCATCCCCCACTGGAGTCATTGTATTCAAAAACAGCACTCTGCTCCTTTCCTGCAGACTCTGAGTTTGGACCAGCTTTTCCTGCATGATAGTACGAGTTCACACCAACCCTCCTGAAATATTGTGAATGTAGATGAGGTAGTATAGTATAGCATCTATATGAGAGGTTTTCAGCAATAGATGTATCCAAGAGGAAATAATATTATGACAACAGTCAATGAGTGTAGGCTGAAAATCATGTTGTGATATATTCTTTTCCTCATCAGAGATGAAGCTTAAGAAATGACTGATGGAAGAATTACTAACACTAGAACTAAAAATATATGTCGGAGGGCTCAGCAGTGAGTAAAGGAGATGTACAATAGTTTTGCAGCTTTGTTCTTGTACTCATAATCCAAAATCATGGACTAATAATTTGAAGACTTGCATTGAAATTTCACTCTAACACTGTGAATTGAATTCAGTTAAATAAGTAAATTTGGAGAAAAAGCTTTTAGCAGAAATAGTACAAATGAAGCGATATGAAATTTGTAAAACCCAACTCAATCAGAGATACCCTTAAGGGAGATAACTTACCAGGTCTGGCCTATATGTGACCCAGACCCACAACACAGTGGTAGATTTGTAAGGGCCCTCTGAAATAGCTGAGCAAACCATTCCACTACTTTAAACCACTGCAGAATATAGGACAGATCCAGCAGAAATGGTAACACTGTAATACACTGTTGGGACAGTGTTTCTGGGAGTCCTAAGCCTTGAATCTAAACTCCATGAAGTCTCACGACATTAACTCATTATTGGGAAAGGAAACCTTCTCCTGATTACCGCCATACTCCTTCACATTGAAAACCATTTGGGTAACACTGGTGATAGCTAAGAATGGTCCCTCTAAACTGTATGGGTTTGCAGCTGCACAGAATATAGCACATAGCTAACAAACAATCCATGTACAATCAACATCCTTTTTTTGATGATTGCATATATGCTAGTTGTGCAATTATTCTAAACTGCTAATGCAGTGCAATAAATAGTCTACACACAGCAAAGATAATAGAGTCATTGGGTTCCACAACCTTCTGTCCAACTCGTCCATGCCGACCAGACATCCTAAGTTAATCTAGCATTGGCCAGCGTTTGACCCATATCACTTGAAAGCCTTCCTATTCATGTATCCATCCAGATGCCTTCTAAATGTTGTAATTGCGCCAGCCTCTGCCACTTCGTCTGGCAGCTCATTCCAAACATGCACCATCCTCTGCATGAAAAAGTTACTCTTTAGTCCCTTTTAAATTTTTCCCCTCTCACCTTAAACCTATGCCCTCTAGTTTTGTACTCTGCTACCCTGGAGAAAAGACCTTGGCTATTCATCCTATCTATGCCCCTCATGATTTTATAAACCCCTATAAGGTCAACCCCTCAGCCTCTGACACTCCAGGGAAAATAGCCCGAGCTTATTCAATCTCTCCCTATAGATCAAACACTCCAACCCGGGCAAAATCCTTGTACATCATTTCTGAACCCTTACAGGTTTCACATCATCTTTCCTATAGCAGGGAGACCAGAATCAAATGCAGTATTCTAGTAATGGCCATCCAATGACCTGTACAACCTCAGCATGACCTCCCAACTCCTACGCTCAATGCACTGATCAATAAAGGCAAACACACCCTAAATACCTTCTTTGAAATCCTGTTTCTACCTCTGACTCTACTTTAGAGGAACCCGCACTCCAAGGTCTCTTTGTTCATCAATATCTTGGCAAGTGCACAAAGTGTGATCTGGATGGAGATTTTGAATAACATCGAGGACAAAACAGCCCATCTGATCAGAACCTATCCATTACCTTAAACATTCAGTCCCTTCACTGAACTGGCTGAGTATGGAAGGATAAACATGTTTAATTGGACTTGCAGCAGTCATTGAGAAAATCAAAATAAAACAAAGAATTGTGAGTTATGGAAATCATAAGTTTCAACTCAAAACATTAACTCTGTTTGTCTCTTCACAGAAGCTGAAAATGTGTTGCTGGTTAAAGCACAGCAGGTCAGGCAGCATCCAAGGAACAGGAAATTCGACGTTTCGGGCCAGAGCCCTTCATCAGGACAGGAAATTCGACGTTTCGGGCCAGAGCCCTTCATCAAGCTGTCAGACCAGATAAGTTTCTCCACCAATTTCTGTTTTTGTTGAGACAACCAATTTAAGGGAGAAATCTACTTTACTTTGTCTTTGCTGATCTATCTATCATGACACATCTGTTCATGATTGTATTGCACTGAATAGTCTGAGTAGAGACACAGTTCCCTTTTCACACCGAGGACATATTCCATTGTGTTGTGTCGCACTGTCATTGTGTTAAATCAGATTGATTCAGAACATTAAAGGTTAAATATGACTCTTCTTCAGAACAGAGCTGGGGAGCAATGACGCAAGCAGAACTATGGTCCACCACAGTTCCAACAGCAGAAGGTTTCACTTGGATACAGTTGTAAAGATTATAACTCACTCATTATGGTTCGATTCCACACAAAACTTGAGCTTCATCTGGACTTCTTCACCACTAAGAGGCATCATTCAAGTACGCAATAGAATACACTCACTTATCTACATGAGTGAAACTCCATAAAACTCAGGAAGAATCAGAACCACATCCATTACCTTAAACATTCAGTCCCTTCACGAACAGAATATCACGACTTCAGCATGTACCATCACCAAGTTGCACTGGAGCAGCACGTTAAGGTTTTTTTGACAGTACTTTCTAACCCTGTGTTTTCTACCATTTAAAAGAGAAAAGGCAGATGCACCACTACCTTCAAGTTATCTTCCAAGTTGCATGTCAATTTGACTCATCATTATGCCTACACCAAAATCCTTGAACTCCATGTCCAACAGTGCTTTGACTGTAACTAAGCTAAGTGGATAGTAGAATTCAAGATGGTGACTTATTATCTTCTCAAGCACAAAATATGGATCATGCCAGCATTACTCACATTCCACCCAGGAACAGATTTTTTTATTGAAATAACTATATTTATAACTCCCTAACAACAGAGAGGAAAATATAACAACATGCTCAGATCTTGCGTGTAGTACACTCCCTCTCTGTTTACAAAAATTGTGTTTAATGTAAATTGTGCATGTTCATAATTTCTTAGAATACTATATAACTAAACCAACAATCACTATAGCTGATAATTCAACAAGTTGGATTGCTTCATTGGTTTTATTGGAAAGAATATGTTTTCCCTTAACACCAGTATGTGTTTTTAAAAAGTGAGTTGGGCCAGAAATACTGAGAAGTGCAACATGTTTCTTCTTCCTTCCTAAATACCTTAATTAACCTATCTGTCTTCTTTCTCTTTCAGCCTGGGCATTCTGTTTCATTTCCATTAGCTCTCTCAACATCTCACACTGTCAGATATGAGTTTGACTTTGATGATCAACTCCACTTCATTGTTGGAACTGTGACATTGATTGATTTGCCTCAACCAAAGATGCTGGGTTACTGGTAATTTCTGTAAAACTAGCAAACTTTCAGCTCCGTTTTGAAGATAAATGCAACTTGGTGATGGGGCTACAAACTGCAGTGGGCTTTTAGACTACTTCTCTGTCAGACACTGGCAAGTCATTTCTGCATGACAAGTAATTCAGTGGCCAGAAATGTATCAGTCTTCATGGGCTGCATTGTGGCTCAGTGGTTAGCACTGCTGCTTCATAGTGTCAGGTGTCTGGGTTTGTTCTCTTTGTGTTTGTATGGGTTTTCTCCCACAGTACAAAGATGTGCAGATTGCCCATAGTGTGCAGACTAGGTAGATTAGCCATTGGAAATGCAGAATGACAGGAATAGGGGTGGGATGATCTGTGGAGGGGTGATACAGCCTCCTTCCACGCTTTGGGGATTCTCTGATGAAATGTGGAAAGAAACCTACTTTGCATGACTTTCAACATTAATAATGTACAGATGAACACTAAAAATCAATGCACTATATTGAAGCCCTGCTTTGCTGTGGATGGCATTTTGATTCTTAATTAAAATATGATCATAAGAGCTTGGTGGTCACTTAACAAAGTAAACATTTCACAAGCTGTTTGGAAGTTAAAACATCATGTACAATTGGAATTACCTCTTTTCAAACTTGGGTATAATTTTGCTAATTAACGACATTGACAAAATGATTATTTGAAATTTGTTTTATAATTATTTATTGACTAAACAGAAATATATGTTTTACGTGAAAACACAAATAACACAATTTTTTTACATCCTGTTTTCTTTACTTGTTAGAGTTATATTTGGTCTTTCAGCATCTTTGTCTGTTTTGACCATCCCCATATAGTGTGACTGAATGACTGTGGTGATCCTCTAATGTTCACACATCACGCTTACTCAAAGCACATGAATTGCATTTGTGTGTAAGCACTGGCAGTCTGAGTGATGATGGTCTCCGACAGTCTGTAACCTGGTGCTAAAGTTCATGACGTCAATCTGCCATGTCAGCATCGAGTGTGAAGTGCTTTGGTGATGGCAGGATGGGTCTACCCAAGTTGTAGTTTCAGGCACTGGCTCTGACCTTTCTGTTGGGAATTTTCACTGGTCTACATTTCATGGTAGAGGAGAGGTTTTTGGAAAAGCGATGTAAGTAGGCCGAATTGGGCTTTTAATGAACTGCAAATGCACTGAAATGAAATTGTCACCTCTTCGGACTCCCCTATACTAAGCTCAGGGCAAATCAAGACCTTCTTTTGCAATAATGCAAATCTATACTTTTTTCTTTCTCATCTTATTTTGTCACCACACTTGTCATTACTCTCATGATATCAGGGTGGGAGAATTCACTCAAAATTTAAAATTCAACCTCGCCTTTCAAATTCACAACTGTCCCAGAAATGGCATTCCAAGGTAATGTCTGGACTGTAATTTCAAAGTTTCCCAGCACTGGATCAAAATCCCATGACCATTTGATGTCTAACCCATAATTCAGATCTCTGAATCATTTATAGAGTCAGGGCAACACGAAAACAGTGTTGTAGTGTGGTTACAGGGAGAGGGCTGGAGATAGGCACAGTGTAGAGGGCTCGCTCCTTCCACCTCCTGTGGTGACCTGGCGAAGTCCCCTGTTTATAATTCACATTTTAATAAGTGGTAGAGCAGCCATCCCTGCTGTTTCCCCTGACCTGCAGAGGGTGTGCTATGGTAACCTCTGTTAGGCCATCCAGTTGGGGTCTGCATGGAACACTTCAGTGCACGGAATCTTGTTTGCCCACCAATTAAACAAAAACATTCTAATCAGATTCAACCCCAGCAAGGAGACTTCCTCTGCGTTTGTTTAAAAAATCTCGCTGATTTGAACTGATCTGTTGCTTTTTTACAAACTTTTTGTCAAGTACATCCTTTGAACATCCTGTACTTTCCATACAGTGAAGTCGGGCTAAATTCTCCCGATTTCTCCTCCATAAAGTGTGACGGCCAGTGAGTTTCACAGTGGCCCACAATCAATTTTCTCACACCGTCATCTACGTTTCTCTCACTAATTATACTCCTGAATGTTGGCTTGCATTTCCATGAAATCGTGTTTCCTGTGCTCCAGGTAAGATTCTTCTCCTGGTTTCCTTGTACCACCCACCCCCTGCCCCAAAAGCCCAGCTGCCACTACTTCAGACTCTCCCAATCATGCATTGATCTCTCAGACTGCAGGGGCTCGGTCTGGAAACGGTCTCAAGGGGAAAGACAAGGCTCCTTCCAGGACAGAGATCTGAAGGTGCTGCTGGGCTGTCTGGTGGAGAGGATGGGAATCCTTATCCTTGCTCACCTCCCCCATCCCCCAAAGGGAACACCATAACAAAGCCAACCAACTTGGCATAAAGAGCTGTGTGGGTCAGTGCTGTGTACAGAGTGAAAAGATTTCTGCACTCTGCAAGATCAAATGCCACCATCTTCTCTCTGTTACCTCTTACTCAGATACGGCACATGCCTTTGCCAAGGCTCATGAACTACTTGCATGCATTGTGTTCCACCCAAGGGCTCACAGCATCACATCCTCCCAAACTGCTAACCCTTCTGCATTTCCAGCTTACTCACTGGGGATACTGATGACTTCTTGTGACAATGCTGTGGCTTTAGGAAGTTTGCTTTGTCCTGGTTACGATTAAGCAAAGTTTAAGGCAGAGGTGCCGAATTGGCTAGTGAGAGCCAAGAAAGTAAACAACTTGGGAGGCCTTGTTTTTATTTAAAGTTGGAATAATAGGTGCAGCCTGGATGGGTGTGGCCAGCACTCACAAATCAGGATTTCTAGTTTTTTAGTTTTTTTTTAGTTTTGAGATTCAGCATTGGTTGCTATTGTGATGTTTGAAAAGTGGAACCTATTTTCCCCCTCTCTTGATTATAGCCAAAACTAACGGTTCTCTTTGTAGGTTGCTGGATTACATGTGAGACAAATCTGTTTTCTGAATTTGCCTTTTTGCCAAAAGGTTGTTATGGAATACTACAATATTGAAATAGTTAATTAATAGTAGTTGTATATATTGTTCTGTTAAGTTTTCCAGTCGAGTTAATTTATTCTAAGTTCTTCTTGCTTTTGTTGTACTTTTAAACGATAGTATTTGAATACATTATGTTTTGTTTAATATCAAGTAGTTTGACCAGTAAATAGTGTTCGGACACATCTGTCTTTAAGTAAGAAAAAAATTAGGGCCTAGTCTACCTCTTAAAATATTTTGAGAGGTCCTGGTCTGGTCCGGTCCATAACACTCTCCTGCTCATCATCACCTCCCTCCGCTCATGTGTCCCTCTCTGTCATACTGAGTCTCTCCCTTTGTCTCATTGCAAGAAAAACTGTCCCACACTCTCACAGAGAGATCCCTCAATTGACCTACCTGTAATCACTACATTACATCACTTGAACTGACTGTGACAATCCCCATATAGTGTGATTGATTGAC
>NC_083411.1:66239900-66307857 GCF_020745735.1 Hemiscyllium ocellatum
TTGATTCAAGGGATGAAAGGGCTGTCATATGAGGAAAACAATTGAATACGGTTGGACTTGTTACTCGCTGGAGATCAGAGATTGAGGGATGATCTGATTGACACACATAAAATGCTCAAGGGGTTGATAGGTAGATGTGGAACAGATATTCCTCCATGTCGGGACAGTCTTGAAACAAGAGGTCATAGGATATAGCTGAGAGGAAGTAGGTTCAAAACTGGGGTGAGGAGAAACTATTTCTCTGACAGGGTGTGAATCTGTGGATCTCACTGCCCCAGAGTGCAGAAGAGGCAGAATCAATCAACAAAATTCAAGAAAGAAAAGATATGTTTTTTTGAAAAAATGGGACAAAGGGCTGTGGGAAACAGGCAGGAATTGCAACCACAATAAGAACAGCCATGAATGTGAGAAATGGATTTGGAGAGTGGGTTTGAAGGGCTGAATTGTCCACTCGCTCCTAATTTCTATGTTCCTCTGCCCAATAGCTATTGTGGTGATTTTCAATCTCAGATGTTAATGTTCTATATCTTTTCTTTGCTCTCAGCCTAGAATTTATCTTTTCGTTGAGACAGATCTTGCTGTTCAAGAGATGGGGATTTTTATTTTACCTGCCTTACAGGGAGCAGGATGGTCAGCAAACTTATTCACTCATGTTGAAACTCACTCATGTTGAAACTCACTCATGTTGAAACACCCTACGTGATATTTGAGGATAACGATGATGCAGTTTTCCTCTGCATCAGAGCAACAGGAAAAATACAACTGGGGGAAAAAATACATATCTCAGAGCCAGAAAAATGGATGCAGAAACCTTTACTCCAGGGCTTTGGTGTGTCCAGTGGTGTTTTGTCCTGTCATTGTGCAAGTTATTAATTAATGTCTTCATTTGACATTTTCTTCCTTAGAAAACAGTTATGACAGCCCTGCAAGACCAGTTCCCTACATTGGTCCAATCAAAGCGCCTTCTTCTGACAGCTGGTGTTTGTTCGTTATTTTATCTGCTTGGCCTTCTATGTGTGACACAGGTAGGTTGTATTTCAGTGATATCAGCTGTTTTCACATGTACTCAGTAACTGTAAAAGGTGATCAAATTCACAGGATGAAAAAATAAAGAAGGCATTAGTGTTCTGGTCCTTTCTTTTTGCAGTTGTTTAATGTTGTGCAGTGATCATGTCATATTGATATCTTGCTGTGATTCTGAGTTTATTCTCAGATAATCCACTCTTACAATAGGACTGGGAAACAGGACCACGGTTCAGTTTATTATGTCATAAAATTGCTCAGCAGACACATTCGTTATCGCGGTTAGTTGTTACAGGGAAGCATAGCTGCTCTCCCTTCGCAATATGTACTGCACACTGAACAAGTCTATAGCTGTCAGTGACATGTATTATATCAAGGTTATATGCTCATCAGCATGTTCTTCTTAAAATGATATTACTATATTCCTATAACATACATGAATGAAAATAAATATATCTCAGACTGGTTGTGAGAACTATCACTCCAAAAATAGGTCACTGTGCTTAGGAGTTTAAGAATTGAACTGTTTAAGACTTTAAGTGGTTGTATAATGAATCAATAATTTAATAATCCTTCCAGATCTCATGATCTTCTTTCTGTCCTGTGATCTAGATTTATCAACTGACTGTTCTTGGCTCACTGATATTTTGGTGACTTTCCTTTTGTTAAAGAGGAGATTATTTTCATGGTTGCGTTCATTCCCTGAGTTTACCTCTGGTGGTGTTCTGTGCACAGTCAGAATGCTCAATGTTAGAATGTTGTACAATTCCCCAAATTATTTTCTATTCCTCTTTCTCATTGTTCCATTAGATATTGTGACTCCTTGGGTTTAAGGCTCACTGCACTTTCTGAGTACTTCTGTGGGTGACCATGTTCCCTGGATGGGATGTATGATTCAAACCTTTACCACTCTCACAAACTAGATAATCCCACACCCAGATGTCAAATGAGTGCTGTTTTTATTCTGCCTGAATGTTCAAGATGTTTATCCCATATTTACAGGAAATTGGACTGTTCATGACTTGGCAAATGTGTCCTGACTTGCTTTTTAATGTGATTGTTGCTGGTAATAGAAAGCCCATACCTAGACGTATTGTTATGAAGTGTGACATGGCAATATGGAGATGGTGTCCAGTTGCTCATTTCATGGCGGATGGCTGTATGAATTTCATTCAGCAAAATATTGGGTCTGGGATAATGTGGTGAGGCTGTCACATGATTTAGACCCCATGTAGTACACATCCAAGGTATCCTAGGTCCATAAAATATTTATCAGTGCAGTATGATCCAATTTCAGATATTTTCTCCAGGTACACAATGCACTTTATACTTATGGTGATTACCATGGGTGTAGTTGAGTAATCCTTCCAATGTCTGGTGGTTGGAAAATTGGAATATTACTCAGTGACTTGGTGAAAATTGTAACGTGGATGGTAAGTAAATCTGTTACAAGCTTCAACCAAAGATATATTGGAATCTTGTGAGGGTAGAGAAATTTTTTTTCTGTTGATGTGGTGGCTGACTTTGACATGCCTGATACACCCTCACAGTCTTCTCGATTTTTCTGTTGTGAACTGAGCAATACACAGTGAGCTGTACAGGGGCCTTTTTCACCCTATGCCCATATGCCCCTGGTATAATGAGGCAATAGAGTTTACTAAAGAGCTTCAGCTACAAGCATCTGTTTATGTTTGAAAAGCATGCCTCTTGAGGGTCCCTGCTCATCCTTGTCTGGCTAAATCCCTTGGAGCACATCTGGCACGTTTTGTATCCCATCAGGCCGGACTTTGATAATAACTTTCCAAAATGCCCTCAGTTGTGAATCATTCATTGTCTTTTTTCTTACTGTTGACCAATATTCATCTGGATTGATATTGATGATGTTTTCTTATGTAATTTTTTTGTAAGTGCAGCCAAACAGCCATTGTCTAATTTGGCGTTGGTACACCTCTCATTGTGTCTGAAGTAGCCCAGATTGTAACAAATATCAAAGTGGTTTATGTCAAATCATTTTCAATGTTTTGTTCCTACAATGAATCATTTACTAAACTGGTACATATGGAAATTTGTGATAGTGCATACCAGAAGAAATGTTTTCTGTCCTATGTTCAAACAGTTATTATGATAGAATATTGGATCCAAAAGCAATGAATTTACCATTATGTATGCCCCAACACTGTTTTGACAAGGTCAGGCCCAGTGGGAGGGATGACATGGATGAAGGTGCTCAGGCCCGAAAAATATTGAACTTGATATCGAGTCCTGACAACTGCAGGGACCCCAAATGGAAATGGGATGCTGACCAGAGTTTCCAGATGACCTTGGGCTCCTTTCATCGCAGCTAACCCATTTTCACTCACTAATGGTCCCCATAAGCAACTTTTCTTTCGCCCAGGCTCAACAGTATCCATTCCTTTGTCTGCCCAACAAGTGTTCTCTCTTTGTGTGGGCTCCATCTCCACCTGT
The DNA here is from genome assembly GCF_020745735.1 of Hemiscyllium ocellatum. Classification (NCBI taxonomy): domain Eukaryota; kingdom Metazoa; phylum Chordata; class Chondrichthyes; order Orectolobiformes; family Hemiscylliidae; genus Hemiscyllium; species Hemiscyllium ocellatum. The sequence continues at coordinate 66,243,390 of NC_083411.1, forward strand.
TGTTCACTCCGTTCTCCCAATCCCTGTCTTCAGTGTATATCCCATCTTTTCCTAGCAACAATGAGTTCTGAAGAAGGATCACTGGTCCTGAAATGTTGACTCTGCTTTCTCTCCACAGAAGCTGTCTGACCTGCTGAGTTTCTCTGGCAAATTTTGTTCTTGTTTCAGATTTCCAGCATCCACATTCCTTTGCTTTTAGAATTCCGCAGGTGGCAGAACAGCCTGATCCCTATGCCCTTAACTTCCAGATACATGTACCTGTGAATGCTCCTGCATGGCTGTATGTGGAATACTCTCTGCTTCCCACCAGCTCCACCACCATTGTCACTGTTGGTGCACCCAAGTGCTTCTCTCTGAGAGAAATTATGTTTGAGACACGGAATTGTTCATTCACTTTTAATCTGTAGCAAAAGCTTCCCTTCATTGCCAAGCCTTCAAATGAGGCCTTGTGCAATCATATTCTTCAATTTCTGTTTCTGTTGGGTATAATTGCGTTGTGCAGGAAGAGATCTTGAACCCTTCCCATTATAGTGCACATTCTCTGCTAGCCCTCTGTATGAGCCAGTTAAGAGAAAGATGCGGCCGTTAATGTTTCCTTTGATTTGTTCACACTCTACCCTCCTCCTCTACATTATATACCCTCCCCACCTCTCCTAGCCTTCTCCCTTTTCACCGATGTTCCTTCTGTTTCTCTTCAGTCTCCTCCTGTGATGATCAGCTCCTCCACTATCCCCTATGATATTCCTGCTTATCCACCACCACCACACTGTTTTCTTTTGGCTCAGTTGGCTGGATGGTTGGTTTTAAAGAGAGTGATGCTGGAAAAGCACAGCCGGTCAGGCAGCATCTGAGGAGCAGGAGAGTTGATGTTTCGACCATAAGCTCTTTAACAGGAAGATGATTCCAGCACCACACGTTTTGACTCTGATTTCCAGTATCTGTAGTCCTCACTTTCTCCTGGATGGCTGATTTACAATGGGGGGGGGGGGGGGGGGGGGGGGAGAGGGGCACCAACAACACAGGTTCAACTTCTGCATTGACTGAGGTTACCAACAAACAATAAAAATGTGAATTAAGAAGATTGATAATCCAACCATCAATAAATCGTTTTGGAGGTTTGACAACTCATTCTGACCTGGTGATTGTATACCGATTTGAAGAGAAGTGTGTTATTTTCAGTTGCTCTTGACTGGTAACTCAGTTGCCTTGATGTTAGATGCTGCAACTCAGCATCATGTCATGATCATCGGCATCAGAATTTTCTCCCTCACTGTCTGCAAACATGCTTAGCTTAGCCTAGCCTTAGGGGAGACAATGGCCTACTGGTATTATCGGTAGACTGTTAATCCAGAGATCCAGGGAATGTTTTGGGAATCCAGGTTTGAATCCTGCCACAGCAGATGGTATAATTTGAATTCAATAGACTCTGGAATTAAGAGTCTAATGAATTCAAATGAATCCATTGTTGATTGTTAGAAACACCCCTTTGGTTCACTAATGTCCTTTACGGAAGGAAACTTCAATTATTACTTGGTCGGGCCGACATGAGAAAGTGAGGACTTCAGATGCTGGAGATTAGAGTCAAAAAGTGTGGCGCTGGAAAAGCACGGCTGGTCAGACAGCATCTGAGGAGCAGTAGAGTCGATGTTTTGAGCTTAAGCCCTTAATCAGAAATGAAGAGCTTGTGCTCAAAACGTCAACTCTCTCTTTTCGCAGCAGAGAGCGGCGGGAGCTGGGCGGAAGTTCAGGCGGAGCGCAAAGTCGGTCGGGAAGGTAAGTGATTTGCTATTAAAGTGGGTGTGTTAAGAACCTAAATTAAGAGTCCACAGGCTTGCTACAAAACAAGGGTCTAAGGAAGTTTTTAATCGAAGAGTGAGGCTTCAGCTCAGGAGTCTTTGAAAAGGAGGTTGAGTGAAGTGATTACGCCACAGTTGAAGAGGGTGAAGACATGACTGCCCAGCTGGTTCAGTGCGCTATGTGCTTGATGTGGGAGGTCAACGACTCTGGTGTGTCTGACTCGTACATGTGCGGAAAGTGTGTGCACATTCAGCTATTGACCGAGCATATTGCAGCGCTGATGAAAGAACTCGAGGACCTTAGGCTCATCCGAGGGAATGAGATCTTTCTGGACAAGACCTTCAGCGAGGTTATTACACCAATCATGCCAGAAGAGAGCAGAAGAGAGCAGACGATGAGGAAGGCAGAGAGGAGACAGGTGCAAGAGACCCCGGGAGAAGTACCTGTCAGGAACAAGTTGAAGCTGTTGGAAACAGTGGAGACTGATGACACTGCCAGTCCGCGAGGCGGCCAGGTCTGTCAATCAAAAGTTGGCGCAGAGGCAGAGCGGAAGAGTCGGACATCGCATAGAGCCGTGGTAATAGGGGACTCCATCGTGAGAGGAACTGACCGGGGTTTTTGTGGCAGCAGACGGGATTTAAAGATGGTGTGTTGTCTTCCTGGTGCCAGGGTGAAAGACATCGCGGACAGAGTGCAGGAAATCCTCAAGGACGAGGGTGAAGAGCCAGAGGTGGTGGTACATGTCGGCACAAATGATGTCGGGAAGAAGAGGAGGCACATACTACAGCGGGACTTTGGAGAACGAGGAAGAAGGCTGAAAAGCAGGACGTCCAAGGTGGTTATCTCTGGTTTGCTTCCAGTTCCTCGGGCTGGTGAGGCCAGAAACAGGGAGATAATGGACTTGAATGTGTGGTTGGGGAACTGGTGCAGGAAGCAAGGATTTAAGTTCTTGAATCACTGGGGTACATTTTGTGGCAAACATAAATTCTACAAGAGAGACGGTTTGCACCTTAACAGGTTAGGGATCAGCATTCTGGCAGGCAGGTTTTCTACTGCAACACCGCTACATTTAAACTAAGTAGCGGGGGGGAGGGGACAAACTGGATGTACAAAAGGGAAGTTGAAGGAAAAGTTAGAACAAGAGAAGTCAAGAAAGACAACTGTATCAATGAGGCAGAAAATTCAAAAAGGGATCATGCTGTAAGGTTGAGTGGAATAGGGGTTGATGGGAAGGGTGAGAGCAGTAACAAATTAAAAATGCTGTATATGAACGCACGAAGCATTAGAAATAAGATGGATGAGCTTGAGGCTCTTTTGGAAATTGGCAGATACGATATTGTGGGGATAACTGAGACGTGGCTTCAAGTGGACAGGGCCTGGGAAATGAATATTCAAGGCTACACGTGCTATCGTAAGGACAGACTGACGGGCAGAGGGGGTGGAGTGGCCTTGTTGGAAAGGGACGATATTCAGTCCCTTGCGCGGGGGGACCTAGAGTCAGGGGATGTAGAGTCAGTGTGGATAGAGCTGCGAAATACTAAGGGTAAAACGACCCTCTTGGGAGTCATCTACAGGCCCCCAAACAGTAGTCTGGATGTCGGATGTAAGTTGAATCAGGAGCTGAAATTGACCTGTGGTAAAGATGTTACTACAGTTGTTATGGGGAATGTTAACATGCAGGTAGACTGGGAGAATCAGGATGGTATTGGACCTCAAGAAAGAGACTTTATGGAGTGCTTCAGAGATGGATTCTTAGAGCAGCTGGTGCTGGAGCCGACCAGGGAGAAGGCAATTCTGGATCTAGTATTGTGTAATTAACCAGAATTGGTCAGAGACCTCGAAGTGAAGGAGCCATTGGGAAGTAGTGACCATAATACATTAAGTTTCAATCTGCAATTTGAGAGGGAGAGGGTACAGTCGGAAGTGACAGTACTTCTGTTGAATAAAGGGAACTATGGAGCTATGAGGGAGAGCTGGCCAAAGTTCAATGGTGCAATACCTTAGCAGGGATGACCGTGGTGGAACAATGGCAGATATTTCTGTGTATAATGCAGAAGTTGCAGGATCAGTTCATTCCTAAAAGGAAGAAAGATCCCAGGAGGAGGCATGGGTGGCCGTGGCTGACGAGGGAAGTTAAGAAACATATAAAGTTAAAAGAGAAAAAGTATAACATAGCAAAGATAAGTGGGAAAACAGAGGACTGGGAAGCTTTTAAAGAACAACAGAGGATTACTAAGAAGGAAATACGCAGAGGAAAAATGAGATACGAAGGTAAACTGGCCAATAATATAAAGGAGGATAGTAAAAGCTTTTTCAAGTATGTGCAAGGCAAAAAAATGGTTAGGACTAAAATTGGGCCCTTGAAGACAGAAACAGGGGAATATATTACAGGGAACAAAGAAATGGCAGAAGAATTAAATGGGTACTTCAGATCTGTGTTCACTGGGGAAGACACAAGACTGGGGAAGACCCTGAGGTAGCAGTGACCGAAGGACCTGAACTTAAGGGAATCTGTATTTGCCAGGATTTGGTGTTGGAGAGACTGTTAGGTCTGAAGGTTGATAAGTCCCCGGGGCCTGATGGTCTACATCCCAGGGTACTGAAGGAGGTGGCTCGGGAAATCGTGGATGCGTTGGTGATTATTTTCCAGAATTCGATAGATTCGGGATCGGTACCTGAGGATTGGAGACTGGCTAATGTTATACCACTTTTTAAGAAAGGTGGGAGAGAGAAAGCAGGAAATTATAGACCAGTTAGTCTGACCTCAGTGGTGGGAAAGATGCTGGAGTCTATTATAAAGGATGAGATTACGGCACATCTGGATAGTAGTAACAGGATAGGACAGAGTCAGCATGGATTTATGAAGGGGAAATCGTGCTTGACTAATCTTCTGGAGTTTTTTGAGGATGTAACTCTGAAGATGGATAAGGGAGATCCAGTAGATGTAATGTACCTGGACTTTCAGAAAGCTTTTGATAAAGTTCCACATAGGAGGTTAGTGAGTAAACTTAGGGCGCATGGTATTGGGGGCAAAGTACTAGATTGGATTGAAAATTGGTTGGCTGATAGGAAACAAAGGGTAGTGATAAACGGCTCCATTTCGGAATGGCAGGCAGTGACCAGTGGGGTACCGCAAGGATCCGTGTGGGACCGCAGCTTTTTACAATATATGTTAATGATATAGAAGATGGCATCAGCGATAACATTAGCAAATTTGCTGATGATACAAAGCTGGGTGGCAGGGTGAAATGTGATGAGGATGTTAGGAGATTACAGGGTGACCTGGACAAGTTAGGTGAGTGGGCAGATGCATGGCAGATGCAGTTTAATGTGGATAAATGTATGGTTATCCACTTTGGTGGCAAGAACAGGAAGGCAGATTACTACCTCAATGGAATTAATTTAGGTAAAGGGGCAGTACAGAGAGATCTGGGTGTTCTTGTACACCAGTCAATGAAGGCAAGCATGCAGGTACAGCAGGTAGTGAAGAAAGCTAATAGCATGCTGGCCTTCATAACAAGAGGGATTGAGTACAGAAGCAAAGAGGTGCTTCTGCAGCTGTACAGGGCCCTGGTGAGACCACACCTGGAGTACTGTGTGCAGTTCTGGTCGCCAAATTTGAGGAAAGACATTCTGGCTATTGAGGGAGTGCAGCGTAGGTTGGTCAATTCCTGGAATGGAGGGATTACCTTACACTGAAAGACTGAAGCGACTGGGCTTGTATACCCTTGAGTTTAGAAGACTGAGAGGGGATATGATTGAGACGTATAAGATTATGAAAGGATTGGACACTCTGGCAGCAGGAAACATGTTTCCGCTGATGGGTGAGTGCCGAACCAGAGGACACAGCTTAAAAATACGGGGTAGACCATTTAGGACAGAGATGAGGAGAAACTTCTTCACCCAGAGAGTGGTGGCTGTGTGGAATGCTCTACCCAAGAGGGCAGTGGAGGCCCAGTCTCTGGATTCATTTAAGAAAGAGTTGGATAGAGCTCTCAAAGATAGTGGAATCAAGGGTTATGGAGATAAGGCAGGAAGCGGATACTGATTAGGAATGATCAGCCATGATCATATTGAATGGCGGTGCAGGCTCGAAGGGCTGAATGGCCTACTCCTGCACCTATTGTCTATTGTCTATTGTCTCCTGCTCCTTGGATGCTGCCTGACCAGCTGTGCTTTTCCAGCACCACACCTTTTGACTCTATGACTGGGTTAGAAAATATAAATCTTTTATTCAAAAAGAAAGAAATACAGAGCAGTTAACTTACTATCTATCATAAGTAAAATGTTAGCAATTATTATTAAGGAATTTGTGGCATGACAATGTAGGTTTTGAAGTAGTCAAATAGAGCCAGTACGGTCTTGTGAAGGGAGAGAACATATTTCACCAATTTGTTAGAATTATTTCAGAAATAATATGAGTGTTTGGATAATGGGGAAATGGTGGATGTACTTTTTCTTATATTTCCAGAGGCATTTGATAAAGTGTCACATTAATATTTATTGTAGAACATAGGAGCTCATGGTACAGGGGTTAGCATATTGACATGGACAGAAAATTAGCTGGCTAATAGTAAACAGAGAGTCAGCACAAATGTGTTTTTTTTTCAGGTTCTCATGATGTAACAAGTGGCGTGCCTCAGGGTCAATTCTGGCATTTGAATGATTTACAATTTACATCAATGACATAGATGAAGCAGTAGAAGACACAGTTACCAAAGTTGCTGATGACATAAAATTGGAAAGTAATTTTCAAGGAAGACATAAGGGGGCTATAAAAAGAGAAAGATGGTTTAAGTCGGTGGGCAAAGATGTAGCAAATGGAGTATAATGTAGGAAAACATGAAGTGTTTCCCTTTTAGCAGGAAGAATAAAAAAAAATCATATCAAAATGATTAGAGATTGCAGAACTCTGAGAGACAGAAGGATGCGTGACAATCAAAAGTTACTGTGCAGATGCAGCATATAGAGTCATAGAGATGTATAGCATGGAAACAGACCCTTTAGTCCAATCTGTCCATGCTGACCAGATATCCCAACCCAATCTAGTCCAACCTGCCAGCACCCAGCCCATATCCCTCCAAACCCTTCCTTTCATATACCCATCCAATTGCCTTCTGAATGTTGCAATTGTACCAGCCTCCACCACTTCCTCTGGTAGCTCATTCCATACACGTACTACCCTCTGTGTGGAAAAAAGTTGCCCCTTAGGTCTCTATTATATCTTTCCCCTCTCACCCTAAACCTAGGCCCTCCAGTTCTGGACTCCCTGACCCCAGGGAACTTTGTCTATTTATCCTATCTATGCCCCTCATAATTTTGTACACCTCTATAAGATCACCCCTCAGCCTCCGACGTGCCAAGGAAAACAGCCCCAGCCTGTTCAACCTCTCCCTATAGCTCAAATCCTCCAACCCTGGCAACATCCTTGTAAATCTTTTCTGAACCCTTTCATATTTCACAACGATGGCACAGTGGTTAGCACTGCTGCCTCACAGCGCCAGAGACCCGGGTTCAATTCCCGCCTCAGGTGACTCTCTGTGTGGAGTTTGCACATTCTCCCCGTGTCTGTGTGGGTTTCCTCCGGGTGCGCCGGTTTCCTCCCACAATCCAAAAATGTGCAAGTTAGGTGAATTGGCCAAGTTAAATTGCCCATAGTGTTAGATGAAGGGGTAAATGTAGGGGAATGGGTCTGAGTGGGTTGCGCTTCGGCGGATCGGTGTGGACTTGTTGGGCCGAAGGGCTTGTTTCCACACTGTAAATAATCTAATCTAATCTTTCCAATAGGAAGGAGACTAGAATTGCACACAATATTTCAACAGTGGTCTAACCAATGTCCTGTACAGCCGCATCATGACCTTCTAACTCCTGTACTCAATACTCTAACCAATAAAGGAAAGCATACCAAATGCCTTCTTCACGATCCTATCTACCAGCGATTCCACTCCAAGGTCTCTTTGTTCAGTAACACTCCCTCCGCCCTTACCATTAAGCATATAAGTCCTAAGATTTGCTTTCCCAAAATGCAGCACCTCGCATTTATCTGAATTAAACTCCATCTGTCACTTCTCAGCCCATTGGCCCATCTGATCAAGATCCTGTTGTAATCTGAGGTAACCTTCTTCGCTGTCCACTACACCTCCAATTTTGGTGTCATCTGCAAATTTACTAACTGTACCTCTTACGCTCACATCCAAATCATTTATATAAATGACAAAAAGTAGAGGACCCAGCAGCAATCCTTGTGGCACTCCACTGGTCACAGGCCTCCAGTCTGAAAAACAACCCTCCAATATATTTAGGAAAAACGAAGAGTGTGCTGCTGGAAAAGCACAGCAGATCAGGCAGAATCCAACGAGCAGGAAAATCAATGTTTTGGGTATGAGACCTTCATCAGGAGTGAGGCTGGTGGCCCAAGAGGGCTGACAGATAAATGAGAGAAGGAGTGGGCTGGGGGTAAGGTAGCTGAGAATGCGATAGGTAGATGAAGTTGGGGGTGAAGGCGATAGGTCAGAGAGGAGGATGGAGTAGATAGGTGGGAAGGAAGATGGACAGGTAGGACAGGTCAAGAGGGTGGTGTCCAGTTGGAAAGTTGCATCTGGGATAAGGTGGGGGGAGGGAAAATGAGGAAACTGGTGAAATCCACATTGATCCTATGTGGTTGGAGGGTCCCAATGTGGAAGATGAGGCATTCTTCCTCCAGGCATCGGGTGGTTAGGGTTTGGCGGTGGAGGAGGCCCAGGCCTTGCATGTCCTTAGTGAATGGGGAGTTAAAGTGTTCGGCAATGGGGCAATGGGATTGTTTGAGCGTGTGTCCTGGAGATGCCCTCTGAAACGTTCTGCAAACTGGAGTTCTGTCTCCCCGATGTAGAGGAGACCACATTGGGAGCAACAGACATAGTAGATGATGTGTGTGGAAGTGCAGATAAATCTCTGACAGATGTGGAAGGCTCCTTTGGGGCCTTGGACGGAGGTAAGTGGGGAGGCGTGGGTGGAGTTTTGCAATTCTTTTGGTGGCAGGGGAAGGTGCCAGGATAGGAGGGTGGGTTGGTGGGGGCATGGACTGAACAAGGGAGTTGCAGAAGGAATGGTCTTTATGGACCATGGATAGGGGTGGGGAGGGAGATATATTACCTAGTGCATTCTCAGCTATCCTCCCCCCCAGCCTCATCCCTCTCCCATTTATCTCTCAGCCCCCTTGGCCCACAAGCCTCATTCCTGATGAAGGGCTTATGCCCAAAACATCAACTCTCCTGCTCCTCAGATGCTGCCTGACTGGCTGTGTTTTTCCAGCACCGCACTCTTCAACTTTGATCTCCAGCATTTGCAGTCCTCACCTATATATTTGGGAAAGCTAATATAACTTTATCATTTGCTGCAAGGCTGAGTGGATACAAAAGTAGAGATGTTAAGCTTCAGTTATACAGTGCACTGATGGTTCCATAATGTGAGAGTCTGTATACAGTATTGCTTGTATTATGGAAAGAAGGACGCAAATATATTCAAAGCAATTCATAACAGCGGTAACCTTATTAAATTATGTGGAGGTGCCAGTGTTGGACTAGGATGTACAAAGTTGAAAATCACATATCACCAGGTTATAGTCCAACAGGTTCTTTTGGAAGCACTAGCTTTCAAAAGTTTGCTTTGAATTCTATGTCATACGATCTTATACTCCATAACCACCTGATGAAGGAGCGGCGGTCAGAAAGCTAGTGCTTCCAAATAAACCTGTTGGATCATAACCTGGTGTGTGATTTTAACCTTATTAAATGGTGGAGTAAGCCCCAGGGACAGGATGGCCTACTCCTGAGCCATGTTCCCTTATTCAGATATTTGTGTTGAATGGGAATGTAGTTCAGATACTGAGTGGGGAGAGTTGGTAATTTCACAAATCCCATTAATGCAATGTTCCCAGGCAGTTAAAACTGGAGGCAAAGAGTTAAGATGTACATGAGGGGTCATGATGTCTAAATCTAGGATGTATTTAGATTAGATTAGATTACTTACAATGTGGAAACAGGCCCTTCGGCCCAACAAGTCCACACCAACCCTCCGAAGAGCAACCCACCCAGACCCATTCCCCTACACCTAACACTACAGACAATTTAGCATGGCCAACTCACCTAACCTGCACATTTTTGGAGTGTGGGAGGAAACCAGAACACCGGAGAGTGCTCACGCAGACACAGGGAGAATGTGCAAACTCCACACAGACAGTTGCCTGAGGCGGGAATTGAACCTGGGTCTCTGGCGCTGTGAGGCAGTAGTGCTAACTACTGAGCCACCATGCCGCCCATAGGGTCATAAAGTCAGAGATGTACAGCACAGAAACAGATCCTTCATCCATGGTATCAGATATCCTAAATTAATGTAGTCTTATTTGCCAGCATTGGGCCCATATCACTCTAGACTATTCCTATTTATATATCCATCCAAAAGCCTTTTAAATGTTGTAATTATACCAGCCTCCAAAACTTCCATACACACACCACCTTCTGCATGAAACTGCGCCCCAAGGTCTCTTTGTTCAACAACGCTCCCCAGGACCTTAACATTAAGTGTATAAATTCTGCCCTAACTTACTTTTCGAAAATGCAGCACCTCACATTTATCTAAATTAAACCCCATCTGTCACTCCTCAGCCCATTGGCCCAGCTGATCAAGGTCCAATTGGACTCTGAGGTAACCTCTTCACTTATTTGATCACGTGAGATCACATTTGGAACACTGCAGGTAAATTCTGATCTCCCCATTTCAAAAATGACTTTCAGGTGAGAATGGAGAAGAGGGAACAGCAACATAATTGAATCCCACACACAAATGAATGAGGGAATATTGAGCATCGAGTTAGAATTGTGTTGGAACAGTTCTGAAGATGAGTTGTACCAGACTGGAATCAATATGTTAGTTTCTTTCTCCACAGATACTGCCAGACCTGCTGATTTTTTCCAGGAATTTCTGTGTTTGTTTCAGATTTCCAGCATCTGTAGTATTTTGCTTTAGTTATGATGTGGAAGTGACAATGTTGGACTGGAGTGGACAATTTCAGAAGTCATACGATGTCAGGCTATAATCCAACAGGTTTATTTGAAATCAGAAGCTTTCAGAGCACTGCTCCTTCATCATCTGATGAAGAAGCTTGTGATTTCAAATAAATCTGTTGGAATATAACCTGACATTGTGACTTCTGAATTTGCTTTAGTTAGAATTGTGCTTTTATTATAAGCACTTACATGTATACATTTTTCAAATCTCATCAAAGTCTGAATTTGAAAGTAAGAGTACGATCATTTTCCTGTGTAACATTTTTGAATTTTCCATTTAATTTTAGGCTGGGATTTACTGGCTAAATTTAATGGATCATTACGTTACGGACTGGATTCTCGTTATAACAGCTCTCCTGCAACTCATCGGTCTCAGCTGGATCTATGGTCAGTCAATCATAAAAGAGACCGAAACAAATAAACATATTAAATTTAAAGTACTTTGTGAAAATTAAGGTTTCTTTAATAAAATCAGACCAAATGAATCAGATGCTGGCAGACGTGTATCAGAATTCACTTGCTCTTCCTGACAATGAAACCTAATTGGTTCCAGAAACCAGCATGAAACACACAACATCATTTTTTGCATCCTTCACTCAGGATCCACTTGTTTTTGCTGGATTTCAGCCAATTTTACTACAGTCATTGTCTTGTTAATTGCTGATACTTGTATTATTGCACAAATCCAAGATCACATAGGGAGTTTATCTTTCTGCTGTTAGATTGCTTCACAAATATGTGATGTACAAAGGTTCCTGACTGACCTTCAGTAGCAGTGATAATATTAGCAGCCAGCTTGCAGTTACTGTGTGTTTGTTGTATGTAGTGAGGCAGCACAGAGCCCAGACTGTGTAAGTATGAGTTTTATAGCAATATAAGTACTTAAGACAATGAGACCATAAGACAGAGGAGTTGAAGTAGGCCATTCACCCCACTGATTTTGCGCCACCATTCAATGAGGTCATGGCTGATTTGACTATCCTTCACTCCACTTTCCTACCATTTCCCCACAATGTTTGATTCCTTTACTGATTTACAATCTATCTTACATGAATAGACTTATATACCTAGCCTCAACAGCACTCTGTGGTAAAAAGAATACCACTGCACTCTAAGAGCAAAAAGTCTTCCTCATCTCTGTCTTAAATATGTAACCTCTTGGTTCTCAGGAGATGCCTTCTGGTCCCAGACTCTAGCATAAGTGAAAACAGCCTCTATTCCTATATCTGATCAAGCACAATCGTTAACAATCATATACTTTTCAAAATAGATCGCCTCTTATTCCACGAAATTCAAAAGAGCTCAAGCCCAAACTACTCGAACACTCCTGAAAAGAAAATCTCTCCATATCCGAAATTAATCTCATGAACCTTCTTTGGACTGCCTCCAAAGCCAATATTTTTTTTTGAGGGGGAGATGATGACCTGATGATATAATCGCTGGATTGTTAACCCAGGTACTGCCTTAGGGATCCAGGCTCGAATCCCATCATGGCAAATGGTGCAATTTGAATCATAAAATCTCTGCAATGTGGAAGCGGGCCATTTGGCCCAACGAGTGCACACCAACTCTTTGATGAGCATCCTACCCAGACCCAGACCCCTACCCTATCCCCGTAATCATGCATTTCCCATGCCTAACCAGCCTAGCCTGCACATCCGTGGACATTATAGAGGAAATTAGCACGGCCAGTCCAACCAAGCTGCATAACTTTGGACTGTGGGAGGAAACTGGAGCACCTGGAGGAAACCCATACAGACATGGGGAGAATGTGCAAAATCCACACAGACAGCCACCTGAGGCTGGATTTGAACCCAGGTCCGTGGTGCTGTGAGGCAACATTGCTCACCACTGAATCACTGTGCTGCCCCGTTTTATTGAATTCAATAAAAATCTAGAATTAAGAGTCCAATTATGACCTTGAATCAATGTCAATGATTGAAAAAACCCTCTGGTTTGCTAATGTCCTTCAGGGAAAGAAACTGCTATCCTTACCTGGTCTGGACAACATGTGACTCTGGACACATAGCAGTATGGTTGACTCTTAACTGCTCTCTGGGATGGACGATAAATTCTACTGAGCCAGTGGCATCCTCATCCCATGGAGGAATAGAAACTGTTCCGAATATTCCAGCCATGGTCTCACTAGTGCCTTGAACATTTATAACAAAGCTTACCTATTTTTGTATTCTGTTTGCTTTGAAATAAAGGCCAACTATCCATTTTCCTTCCCTCATACCCATAAAATTTAAAGGCCAGGCTTTTCAGATTTATGCACAAGGAACCCCAAATCCTTCTGTGCTGCAGCTTTCTGCAGTCTTTTCAGTCAAATAATATTCAACTCCTCTATTCCTCCCGCCAAAGTGTATTACTCACATTTTTCCACTTTATATTCTACCTGGCTAGTTTTTGTTCTTTCACATAACCTGTTGTATCTCTCAATAGAATCTTTGTGTCATCCTCACCAAATGCCCTCCCACCTATTTTTGTGATCTGGAAACTTGGTGATTGTATATTTACTTTCTTCATTCCAGTCATAATCGAGGCCCTAGCTCTAATCTCTGTGATACAGTTACAGGTTGCCATCCTGAAAATGTCCCCACTTTGGGTGGCACAGTGGCCCAGTGGTTAGCACTGCTACCTCACAATAATTCTGTGTTGTTTTGTATCTTGAGGACCACAATAGCACAGAATTACTGAGCTGAAACCAATAGCTGAGTTCTGTAGCCATGAAGATGGCCTCAACCACGATCTTGGTTACAAGTCGTACTACATGTGACCCCATTACACTGTTCTGTACCTGTAAGATCTTCCTTACTGTCCAGTTTTGACACCATCACCTTGATAACTTATTATGATCTCTCTACCTTATTTAATGTGTACAGTTTTGGATTAGTACTTGTTACTTTGGTTAGACCCTCGGCGTGTGACTCTTATACCTACCATGTTATTCCAGTCATTTGGTTTGTCTCCAGAACTACCTTATTTTTAATATTTTGTAATTATCTCTCTTCCTTAATGAATCAGATTATAGATCATCCCTTCACCTGCTATTCAGCTGTTGACACTTTATTCACACCATCTGACACTCTTGATCACCTGCAGAGACCTATTATTCAGTCTGTCAACACTCCACTCACACCACTTGTATGATATTTTGATCTCTCTGATTATAAACTCTGTGTCTGTGTGCTTCTCTTTACTTCACCTGACGAAGGGGCAGTGCTCCGAAAGCATTTGATTTCAAATAAACCTTTTGGACTATAATGTGGTGCCATGTGACTTCTGACCTTGTCCACCCAGGCCAACACTGGCAGCTCCATATGTTGTGGTTACAACTTCATTAAAAGCCCGTTAAGTATCCATACAAACACTGTCAGTCTAGAACAACCCTACAGTGTTACTTATATTGATCCCAGACATAGCAGGCAGGCAGGGGGAAGGAGTGTCCTGCCTGATGGGTAGGGATCTAAAGGTTCTACTGCATAGTGTGGTGTTGAGGTGGGATTTCTTCTTACCCCTGGATTGGTAAGATCAGGGCATGACATGACAACCTGGTCCGAGGTTGCCACCTGGATCAGTGCAATCTCAGCCATCTGGAGGAATACCCAGCAGTGAAAGAAGGAAGTCAATGATCTTCTCCACTTTGCTAGTAAGTGCTACCATGTTTGTTATCTCACCCTCACCGTAACTCTCTTGCTATACCCACCTTCCACTGAGTCTCATGCCCTACCAATCTCACTACAGCTTGCAATCTGTCCCCCTCCGCTCACTCACACCTACCCCAATCCCAGACACCATTAATCCTGCAGTCCCTCTGCACTGCTTGTTCACTCAGGATACCTCCCAGCTGCACCTACAGTAACAATTGGGACACGTCCTTTCATCTCCATTAATACCTGCCTCTGTCTCATTTCAGGAAGTAAGCAGCCCACAGTAGAGCAGAAAGACTCAAGCCAGGTGGTGGGCTGACCTTCATTCAGTTCCTAACCCCTTACGTGGAGTAAACACTAATGTTGACCACCCTGAGCAGCTGGTTGCCCATGTCTAAGCACATGGAATTGGTATCAGAGACTGCCCATGACTTACTGTGCCAGCACCCCATTACACCCTCCTTGATTTGACAGAGTCCTGTTGACAACCACAACAAGATTCCTTCCTTTGTGTCTGCACTAAATGGCAAGGAGCGACTGGAATAATATCCCTGGCTGAGGTAGCAAACACACAAAGGCAAAAGGCAAGGCAAGGGAGAGGTGTTGTGAGCATCCAGGCCAGCTCAGAATGAGTGAGAATTGGGACAGCAAGTGACCAGCCTGGAGATGCAGCCTGGGTTCATGCTCTTGGGTGTGCTGGCCGAGGCATTACAATGATAGTCACTGGGGCAGACTGTGGTGCAGTACTGAAGTGTAGAAATTTTCTGAGATGGCCCAGCAAGATATTAGAGACTGGCACATATCAGATCCAATACCATGAATGTAAAGTGTATGTGGCTGGCATCCTTGGAGTATTCTCTGAGACCTCAGTGCCTAATATTTAGGTCATTTGGAGCAGGTAACAAGCTGAATTCACGAGATCCCCACTCTAATCTCCAGGTCAAGTTTTCTCAATGTTGAGCTTGTTAGGTGAGTTTAAGATAGGAAGCTGAATATTAGTTAGGCGTGTTGTACCATTAGCTTGCTGCTTAATAGGGAATAATCCCATTAATTAGGAACTCATCACTGCTGAGTGACAGATTCAGCTCATTGCTTACTGAAAGAATAAAAAAAAATATGGTCTTCCCGACATCAGAATTGCTACAGTTCTCATCCAATTCTCGAATAAACCTTGCCAAGCTCACATCATCCAGATCCCGACAAGATACTGCTGTCGATCTTCTATCAGCTCACCAATTCACTATCCATGGTCATACTGTACACCCAGCACAATGGGCTCTCAGGTTATTAAGGAGCCTCATGTGTGGTACTATATCAAATGTTTGAGCTGATCCAATATAACTGGATTTCTTTAGGAATCCAGCAGCACCCACATGCTACAGTTGCAACATATCACCTAAGTGGTCATCTCTATTGCATTTAACTCAATGGTGTATTTTATAAGTTTTAATTAATTACACTTATACCCCTGTTCTTTACATTGGAAACACCCCACTCTTTACCCTTCATTGGTTTCTATCAGTATTAATCGTATCCCTAACAAGTGATTTGTAATAAGATTAGAGAAAATTAGCCTATTTTTGCTGTTGTTCACATGTTTCTATATTTAGGGTTTGTTATGAACTCTTCACTTTCATATTTTACAAGTCCTTAGCAGAAATAGACCCATTCAGCCCCTCAAGCCTGCTCCACCATCAATACGGTCATGATTGATCTGTTTGTGTTTCAAATTCCAAGTTACCTTCATCGCCCAAGAAGAACTCATTCCAGGAAAAGCTTATGTTTCCAATTTGTGCTGGGATGGACAGACCCTTGTTCCTAAAATGGGAGAGAAA
The DNA here is from genome assembly GCF_020745735.1 of Hemiscyllium ocellatum. Taxonomy (NCBI): domain Eukaryota; kingdom Metazoa; phylum Chordata; class Chondrichthyes; order Orectolobiformes; family Hemiscylliidae; genus Hemiscyllium; species Hemiscyllium ocellatum. Next base: position 66,259,722 of record NC_083411.1, read on the forward strand.
GATCAATCAGTTGGTGACAAGAATCAATTTCCTTATCCTGTTTGAAATCTGGAGCAATCCCTTCTCTGGGTTAACCTGTTCATCAGTGCCACCCTGTACAAGATGAACTTCAACAGTAAACAAGCTGCCCTAAAGACAGGACAGAGTGAGTGATGGTGTCTCTCTTCTTCCTTGTTGTTCACAGGGACAAACAGATTCATCAAGGACATTGAGATGATGATTGGGGAAAGGACTTGGCTCTTCTGGCTGTGGTGGAGAATGTGTTGGATTCTGATCTCTCCGTGTTTGCTGGTGGTAAGAAGCTGTTACACATTATTTTGATTTAAACTGAAAATACCCAATCTCTCATTCTGTTTCTGATTTAGTTTTGTATCTTATCCACATTCAGGCAGTCTTAATCTGGTCCTTGACAACATTTGCCCCACTAAGATATGGATCTGTTGAATACCCTGTCTGGTCAGGAGCACTGGGCTGGTGTATGACCATCTTCTGTATTATGTGGATCCCCATCATGGCTGTGGTGAGAGTTGTCCAAGCTGAGGGCCCCACCTTGTGGCAGGTGAGGGACGCTTTGAAATCTTTTAAAGATTAAGGAACAGAGAACATAAAATTAGGTTTTGGATCATGATAGATGCAATGCAAAGCATATTGTTTCAAAGTCAAAATGTCTTTTTGTTGTCCTTTCACTTATGCTCAGTTCAGTCCACCGTGATACCATCTTGGTTCAGGCACTAAAGCTGGAGTGGACTGGAAGTAGTATCTGTGAATGTTTGAATATACAACTAAAAGAAAGTGGATCGGTTAGCTCAGTTGGTTGGATGGGTGAGTTGGTGATGCTGAGTGATGCCAATCCCTGTACCAGCTGAGGTTACTGTGATGAACTCTCCTTCTGGAACTCTCCCCTTGATCCTCAGGTTAAACCACCATCAATCACCTCGCTCTCTGTTGAGAGAGCAGCCCTGTGATCTGATAGGACTATGGTTATTTCAATGTTACAAAAAAACATAATTTATCACATTTATGCAATTAAATCAAAGATAGGTTTTAAAATAATAAAAGAATTGCACTATTGGAACACATCACAAATATGAACATATCAGTGTGTTGCAATACCTTGGAAAATGCAGGTCACCTTAATTTAACAAATATAAACAAAAGGTCCACTAAACTCTATATTTTGTATTTCAGTCATGGATCACAGATTGTTAGGTTGATTTCATTAAATTCTCAATCAATTCATACACTATTTATGCACCTTACAAAGTTGGAGTTTGGACTGTTTCAAAACTATCTCTCAGTTTCAGAATGGTGTCTTCTGCATTGCAGATCTTTACGTTTGTCTGGTTGTAATAACAAGTAGTGGCATTAGGTGGTGGGATTCAGTAGTTTTCGAATAAAGTCCACGTGGAACATTTCCTGGTTTCAGTACAGGTTTGTCAAGATCAATCTCACATTTTGTTTCTTCATGCTTTCAATGAGAGAAAAGGCAGGGAGACAGTGAGTTTTGAGGAAGGAATTCCAAAGTCCCGTAATTCAGCAACTGAGGGGCCATCTACTAATGGTCAAACTATTTAAACAGCAAGGGTTCAAAATGCTTGATTTAGACAACCACACATGTCACAGAGATTTCCAGGAAAGGGTGAGCCAAGACCATGGAAAGATTTGGAAACAAGCAGGAGAATGTTAAACTTGAGTACTTACTTAAGCAGGAGCCAATATGAATTAGTGAGAAAGGAATGATCGATGATCAGGACTTGATGTAATTAAGAGCACAGATTTGAATTATTAAGTTCACAGAGGGTCGGATTTGGGAGGTCAGCTGAGTTGTTACTTGAATAGGAGAAAGTGAGGACTGCAGATGCTGGAGGTCAGAGTCAAGAGTGTGGTGCTGGAAAAGCACAGCTGGTCAGGCAGCATCCAAGGAGCAGAGAATTAATGTTTCGGGCTAAAGCCGTGATGAAGGGCTTTAGCCAAAAATGTCGATTCTCCTGCTCCTTGGATGCTGCCTGACCTGCTGTGCTTTTCCAACATCAAACTCTCGATTTGCTATTTGAATAGCCAAGTGCCAATGGCATGACTGCATGGGTGTGGATTTTTGCAACAGAGGATTTCTGTAACTACAGAGGAATCGAATCAGATTATGCAGGCAAAAATATATGGTTTTAGTGGTGTTATGAAAATGTTGTCAGAAGCTCATTTCAGCATCAAATACAGATCAAAACAAATCGTCACAAGTAGGGTGATAAAGAAAGTTTATGGCGTACTTGCCGTTATTGCTCAGGGAACTGAGTACAAGAATCAGGAGGTCATGTTACAGCTTTATAAGACTTTGCTTAGGCTGCATGACGACTATTGCGTTTAATTCTAGTCGCCACATTACAAGAAGGATGTGGAGGCTTTGGAGAGGGTGTAGAAGAGGTTTACCAGGATGAGGCTTGGATTAGAGGGTATGAGCTCTAAGGAGAGGCTAGAAAAACTCAGGTTGTTTTCTCTGGAGCGGCTGATAGAAGCCTACAAAATTATGAGATGGATAGATAGGGTTGACAGTCAGAATCTTTTTCCCCCCCACAGTTCAAAAATACTAAGAGAAGCATTTAAGGTGAGAGGGCAAAAGTTCAAAGGAGATGTGAGGGGCAAGTTTTTTTACACAAAGAGTGTCAGGAGTCTGGAACAGGCTGCCGGGGTGGGGGTGGAGGCAGATATGATAAAGGCATTTAGGAACTTTTAATTAAAGACATGAATATGCAAGGAATGAAGGGATGTGAACCAATGGCAGGCAGAAGAAAATAGTTTAATTTTGCATCATGTTCGGTACAATATTGTGGACTGAAGGATTAGTGTCTGTACCGTACTGTTCTATATAAGACCAAGGTTATGATTTGTCTGTCTCAACTACACAAAGTTCACAGAATCTGAGTTGTTATGGTGCAGAAAGAAGCCATTCAGCCCATCATGCCTGTACCAGCCCTCTGAATGCGCAGAAGGCCTTAGTATTATTCCCCCGGCTTTTTCCCATAACCCTGGACATTATTCCCATTTCAGTGATTATCCAGCGCTGTCTCTAGTACACCGAATGATTCTGCAATAAAAGATCAAAACAATGGCACTTTTAAAAGGAGGATGACAGACAAAGGCAGTGACCACAGGGTCAGAGAAAGACTGACCCTGCTGTCTGACACAGCAGTGAATCTGCACTATCACTGCTTTTGCTGTTTGAGTTCATGTATCTCTGGACATTAGAGTGCATTTAGGAAAATTTAACAAACAGTGAAATTCACAGCTGACCTTAGAGGAACCTGTGTGGGTGAGCTCACAGCACAGGAACAGACATGTGCATAGTTTGTACTTGTAATCTTGCTGTAAATCTACAGTAGTGAATAGAGTGGATTCTTTCTTAATTATATCTTTTATTGAGATCGGTCTGTTGATTAAATTTTAAAAATATAAACCATAGGTACTAAGTTAGCATGGAGCAGTGTTTTTTTTAAGAGCAAAAAGATGGTGCTATTTTCTGGGTCTGTAGATTGTGAAGGAGCAACGATGACCTTTAGTTGAGTGAGGTGCTCTTCCTATCAGATGTGGGAGTTTAGGGAGCATTTCCATGTTACTGATGGTTACTTCTGCAGGAAGTGTCTTTGATTGTGAATCCTATCAGATCGCATGGTTCGGTTGGACCAGCAGTTAGAGGCAATAAGGAATTTACAAGAGCTAGGGAATATGACGGGTGGCAGTTATAGGAAGCGAGAAAAGCCGCAGAAACATTCAGGTAGATGGGTTAACTCCAGGAAAATTAGGATGGGTAGGCAGGTAGTACAGGAGTCTTCTGTGGCTGTCCCCATCTCACACAAGTATGCTGTTTTGGAAAATGTAGGGGGTGATGGACTTTCCGGGGAATGTAGCACGAACAGCCAAATTTCTGGTCCGGAGACTGGTTCTCAATGTAATGAGGGGTACGTCAGGTTCCAAGAGATCAATTGTGAGAGGGGACTTTCTAGTCAGAGGCATAGACAGACACTTCTGGGGCCAACAGTGAAAAATCAGAATGGTGTGTTGCCAGGATCAAGGATATGTTGGAGAGAGTGCCGAATGTTCTCAAGGGGGAGAGGGACCAGCAGGAGGTCATTGTACACTTTGGAACTAATGATATAGGAAGGGAAAAGGATGAGATTCTAAAGGGACAATATAGAAGCTTAGGCAGGAATTCAAGAGGAGGTTCTCTAGGGTAGCAATATGTGGAATAACCCTGGTACTACAAGCTAATGAGGGTATGAATAGAAGGAAAGAGCAGATGAATGTGTGGCTGAGGAGATAGTGCAGGGGAGAAGGGTTTACATTAATGGATCAATGAAATCTCTTCTGGGGTAGAAGTGACCTCCACAAGAAGGATGGATTGCACCTGAATTGGAAGGGGATGAATATACTGGCAGGGAAAATTGCTCGAGCTGCTCAGGAGGATTTAAACTAGTAAGGTGTGGGGGGGGGGTGGGGGGGGGGGGGTGGGGTGGAATAGTGGGACCCAGGGAAATAGTGAAGAAAAAGATCAATTTGAGATTGGTTGGGAAAGGTAACTAGTTAAAGCAGGCAAGAACAAAGCAGAAAACAACTACAGGTTGGACTGATAAATTAAACTGTAATTATTTCAATTCAAGAGAGCTAACGGGGAAGGCATGGTTAGGAATATCGGACTGGGATGTCATTGCAATTACAGAGATGTGGCTCAGAGATGGACAGGATTGGCAGCTTAATGTTCCAGGATACAAATCCTATAGGAAGGATAGAAAGGGGGGCAAGAGAGGAGGGGGAGTGGCATTTTTGATAAAGGATAGCATAACTGCTCTACTGAGGCAGGATATTCCTGGGAGTACATCCAGGGACGTTATTTGGGAGGAATTGAGAAATAAGAAACGGATGATCACCTTATTGGGATTGTATTATAAACCCCACCAATAGTCAGTGGGAAATTAAGAAACAAATTTGTAAGGAGATCTCAGCTATCTGTAAGAATAATAGAGTTGGTATGGTAGGGGATTTTAACTTAGACTGGGACTGCCATCGTATCAAGGGTTTTGATGGAGAGGAATTTGTTAAGTGTGCTGAAAAAAATCTTCTGATTCAGTATGTGGATGTACTGACTAGAGAGGTGCAAAACTTGACTTACTCTTGGGAAATAAGGCAGGGCAGGTGACTGAGGTGTCAGTGGGGGAGCACTTTGGGGCCAGCGACCATAATTCTATTCGTTTTAAAATAGTGATAGAAAAGAATAGACTGAATCTAAAAGTTGAAGTTCGAAATTGGAGAAAGGCCAATTTTGATGGTATTAGGCAAGAACTTTCAAAAGCTGATCGCGGGCAGATGTTTGCAGGTAAAGGTACAGCTGGAAAATGGGAAGTCTTCAGAAATGAGATAATGAGAATCCAGAAATAGTATATTCCCGTTAGGGTGAAAAGAAAGGTTGGTAGGTATAGGGAATGTTGATGACTACAGATGTTAAGGTTTTGGTTATGAAGAAGAAGAAAGCATATGTCAGGTATTGACAGCAGAGTTCGAAGGAATCCTTAGAGTATAGAGGCAGTAGGAGTATACTTAAGAGGGAAATCAGAAGGGCAAAAAGGGACATGAGATAGCAATGGCAAATAGGTTTAAGAAAAATCCAAAGGGATTTTATAAATACATTGAGGACAAAAGTGTAACTAGGGAGAGAATAGAGCCCCTCAATGATCAGCAAGGAGGCCTGTGTGTGGAGCTGCAGGAGATGGGGAAGATACTAAACAAGTATTTTACATCAGTGTTTACTGTGAAGAAGGACATGGAAGATATAGAATGTAGGGAAATAGATGGTGACATCTTGAAAAATGTCCATATTGAAGAAGAGGTGGTACTGGATGTCTTGAAATGCATAAAAGTGGATAAATTCCCAGGATCTAATCAAGTCTACCTAAGAACTCTGTGGGAAGCTAGAGAAATGATTGCTGAGATATTTGTATCATCGATAGTCACAGGTGAGGTGCTGGAAGACTGGAGGTTGGCTAACGTGGTGCCACTATTTAAGAAAGGTGGTAAGGACAAGCCACGGAACTATATTTCAGAGAGCCTGACATCGGTGGTGGGCAAGTTGTTGGAGGGAATCCTGAGGGACAGGATTTATATGTATTTGGAAAGGCAAGTACTGATTAGGGATAATTATAATGGCTTTGTGCGTGGGAAATCATGTCTCACAAACTTGATTGAGTTTTTTTGAAGAAGTAACAAAGCAGATTGATGAGGGCAGAGCGGTGGACGTGATCTATATGGACTTCAATAATGTGTTCAACAAGGTTCCTCATGGAATACTGATTAGCAAGGTTAGATCTCGTGGAATACAGGGAGAACTAGCTATTTGGATACGGAACTGGCTCAAAGGTAGAAGACAGAGGGTGGTGATGGAGAGTTGCTTTTCAGACTGGAGGCCTGTGACCAATGGTGTGCCACAAGGATCGGTGCATTTTGTCATTTATGTTTTGGTAAGGCAAATCAGAGCAGGACTTGTACACTTGTTGGGAAGGTCGTGGGGGAGTGGGGGTGGGGGGGGGGTGTGTTTGCTGAACAAAGAGACCTTGAGGTACAGGTTCATAGTTCCTTGGACGTGGAGTCACAATTAGATAGGATAGTGAAGAAGGTGTCTTGAATGCTTTCCTTTATTGGTCACAGCATTGAAATAGGAGTTGGGAGGCCATGTTGTGGCTGCCCAGGACATTAGTTAGGCCACTTTTGGAATATCATATGCAATTCTGGTTTCCCTCCTATTGGAAGGATGTTGTGAAACTTGAAAGGGTTCAGAAAAAAATTACTATGATGTTGCCAGGGTTGGAGGATTGAGTTTCAGGGAGAGGCTGAATAGGCTGGGGCTGTTTTCCCTGGAGCGTTGGAGGCTGAAGGGTGACCTTCTCGAGATTTATAAAATCATGAGGGGCTTGGATAGGGTAAATAGACAAGGTCTTTTCCCTGGAGTGGGAGAGTCCAGAACTAGACAGCACAGGTTTAGGGTGAGAGGGGAAAAATTTAAAAGGGATGTAAGGGGTAACTTTTTCATGCGGAGGGTAATCCGTATTTTGAATGAGCTGCCAGAGGAAGTGGCAGAGGCTGGTACAATTGCAACATTTAAAAGGCATCTGGATGTGTCTATGATTAGGAAGGGTTTTGAGGGAAATGGGCCAAATGCCGGCAAATGGGACTAGATTAGGTTGGGATATCTGACCAGCATGGACGATTGGACTGAAGGGTCTGTTTCTGTGCTGTACATCTCTATGACTCTATTTGCTACTTTTGCAAATCAATCAAAACATCAAGGTCTAAACAGCACAGATTTAATGAGATTGAGCTAATTGTTCCTGTTTGCTCTGCCCAGACCTCTCATTATTTTGTGAACTTTAGTGAAATCCCCCTCAGCCTCTTCCTCTCCATGGCGTGAAATTCCACATTCTCTAATCAAAACCTGGCAGTTAATTGTCAATCAGCATTAGTGGGTGCATTCTCCACGGCAACATCTCTGCCAATCAGAATTCATTTAGCAACCAATCAATAGTCTCCTTTCAGATGACAGAATTTACTTTTCACCTTGAATTGGTTGGGATTCTTGCAAAATGTCCCAATAAATGCAGGACAAAAGGATTTGACAAAATGTGTCTTTTCTCAACAATACATCTAAAGGATTATTTGATAAACTATTCTGTAACCCTTATCATTAATGCTCGTCAGTCTACATCATTTGCTTCTCTGCAAGTATTTCTAATGTAAACAGTGTTCGGTTTTCGGGTTTTGCCCAATTCACCAAGAATTTCTGTTTTTCGTTTCTTAATTCAGCTTACACTGTGGTATCTCTTCCCAATGAAAAGCTGCTCTGTGACATCATTACAGGATACTAAACCCCTAATGCAATGGTTAGGAGGTTGGTCTTTGAGGTTGTTGTAAACAGCAAGTTCTTACAGTCCTGCACTAGTAGGCAGGAGGGCCCATACAGTCTCCTCGTTTGCCATCCCATGCTTGTGTCCGGCCTACAACATTATAAGGTGTACGCAAAGCCTAGAGCATCAGTTAATATTCCCCTGCAATTGTGGGTTTGCGTGGTAAGGGGAGAACAGGAAGGCTCAGAAAAGGAGATGGCTGACTCTATCAATGAGACCAGCTCAAAGTCCCAGCCTATCCAGATATTCATTGCATTCCTGACCTTGCTGTTGAGTCTCTCCCTACTCTCCCTGGACCTTCGCTCCCATTTCCTGTCATGTGACCTCACTACTGGCTCCCCCTGTGGAACTCCAGCACTTTGATTCTGGAGGTTGCTTCTGGTGCCAGCAGTGACCATTACTCCCTGTGGCACTGCTGGTCAGTCAGATTGGCAGGCAGTTTTGTTCAAGGAAAATGCACAAAATGGAGGATAAAAATCCCATATCCAACCATTTGATGCTCTGAGCAGCTTGAAGTGACTCTGGCACAGCCATAACCTGTACGGATATATTCCCCACCAAGTCTTCGGGTTGTCGGACAGGAAACCTTGCTATCCGAAAAATCCTGGTCATTGTCTTTATAATTTGTAGGTTAATTGACTGGCTACTGGTGCTCATGTTTCCCGTCTTCCACCTTAAGTGAATCCATGCTTCTCCATAGCACTGTGGCTTAAACCACACCAGGCCTTGTTCATCTGCCAGCCCTGTCCTTGTTGATCACTATGAGACGCTAATCCAACATCACACTTTTAAAATTTTCACCCCTGTATCATTGAGCAAATCCTCTCTCTCGTACCCTCCTCCAACTGTGTGAACCATCAAAATACCTGCACTCCTACAATTCTGACATTTGTTGCAACACTCACCATTTCACTCACTCTCCCATTGGTAACTGTGCATTCAGCAGGGTTAACCTTAAACATTGGAATTGCCTCCCTAAACCTCTTCATCTCACCATGTCTCTGACCTTTAACATTTAATGAATTGCACTAAGGTCATTGCATCAAACTGATTGTCTGTGAAAAGTCCATTTCTTTCAGTGTGTCTCACTGCCAGTGCACAACAGGATCAATTGAAGTGTCTGGATGAAAGTATAATCTTTGTCATGAAATATTGTTTGCTATAGTGTGAATTATCAGGTGTCGGAATAATCTGATTGGGAACCAGATTTCTTTTCCACTTAACAGTGGGTGAAAATCCAACAGAAATGATCAAACATTTTACATTTCCATTCACAGAAAATATCTGCTGCTTGCACATCAGCTCCTGATTGGGGTCCCTACTTGGAACAACACAGAGGGGAAAGATACAGGAAGAAGCCTGACTCTACAGAAGACCCAAACTGTGTGCACCTTCTGGTCATTCCTGAGAAGTAACAACGCAAAGGAAAATTCCTGTTCAATTGGTAAACATTGGTCCTGAAATTCCACAGCCATTCTGGAGTACAATCAGTGTCACTTCATTGAGTGCTCCCTTGATCAGTCAGCACCTCAGCCAAGACCCAGGGATAAGATTTGCTGAAGTTTCCTGTGCCCACTGTAAACATGGGCATCAATTTGGGGCAGGATGGGGCTGCTGAGAATTACTGAGCATTCAAGTTCCTGCATCATGAGTGTTCAGTCATGTTCCTCCCTGCGTCCTGGTGATAATACACAGGATTCCAGTCTCTGTACATTGTGGACATTAGCTCCTGCTCTCACAGCCCCCACTTACAGTCTGCACTGCCTGGGTTCAAAATGATATTAGTCATAGAAGGTGCAGAAAGGGTTAATGCTGAGGATTGCATTAAGAATGGCCATATCAATATCATCATTCTGATTTGGGTGGAAGAATAGTAGCTTGATTAATAAAACCTACCACTGAAATCCTCTTTACAGTCTCTGTGACAATGTCTACCATATCAGTGGAATATGTACCTATTGCTAACATGTAATAAATGACACATTGGTTAAGACAAAGGCCTGTGCTTGTTGGAGGACCAAGTGTTTTTCCTCGACCACACTTGATAAAATGAGCCCTGCAAATCCCTGCCAGGAAGGATATGTTGGCAGTGAACCTGCCTTGATGGTTTGATAGTATGAGCAATCTCTAACATGATGAGCAGTGGTGCAGGTTCCGGTGAGCTTTGAAGGTATCTTCAGGTATAACTTTAAGATGATAAACGCATCGCAATTTTTGACAAGACAAAATCAACAGAGTGAGATTCATCTGGTAGAACACATTAAAGTGATTGGGATTGTCTTTAACCCCACATGCAGCTCTGAAGAGAATGGGAAATGTCTACTGGGCAGCACGGTGGTTCAGTGGCTAGCATTGCTGCCTCACGGCGCCAGGGACCCGGGTTCAATTCCTGCCTTGGGCAACTGTCTGTGTGGAGTTTGCACATTTTCCCTGTGTCTGCATGGGTTTCCTCCGGGTGCTCCGGTTTCCTCTCACAGTCCAAAGATGTGCAGGTTAGGAGAATTGGCCTTGCTAAATTGCCAGTAGTGTGAGGTGCATTAGTCAGGGGTGAATGTAGGGGAATGGGTCTGGGTGGGTTTCTCTTTGGAGGGTCAGTGTGGACTTGTTGGGCCGAAGGGCCTGTTTCCACACCGTAGTGAATTTAATCCAATCTAAAAGAAGGGGGACCCATTCATTACACTTGCAAACAAGGTGTGAATCATCTATTTTGACAACATAAGCATGAGAAAATCCTCCTGCACAGCTATACACAGTAGCAGCTTTGTTATACAGCAACATACAAGGCGGCACGGTGGCACAGTGGTTAGCACTGCTGCCTCACAGCGCCAGAAACCCGGGTTCAATTCCCACCTCAGGTGACTGACTGTGAGGAGTTTGCACATTCTCCCCGTGTCTGCGTGGGTTTCCTCCGGGTGCTCCGGTTTCCTCCCACAATCCAAAGATGTGCAGGTCAGGTGAATTGGCCATGCTAAATTGCCCATAGTGTTAGGTAAGGGCCAAATGTAGGGGTATGGGTGGGTTTCGCTTCGGCGGGTCGGTGTGGACTTGTTGGGCCGAAGGGCCTGTTTCCACACTGTAAGTAATCTAATCTAAAAAAAATACAAATCCTTTGAGACATTGAGATTTTGTATCATTAAATGAAAAGGAAGCTAAATAATCATATGAGGAAGACAAGGCAGCAGTAATAGTACTGTCAGCAAGATGTCATTTCAGAAATGGGCCAAATAGTACATAAAATTGGCACCTTGCCAATAACTGTTCTTAAGATATTGATTTTGCCTCCAAACTAGATACTTAATCAGAAACCGAACAAATATACTTTTATATTCAATGATCTAATGTACCAAGTTGCTCATAAAAGTTGCATCAGATACACTTGATGAAATTCTGCAAGGTTTTAAAAATCACTGTCCAACAAATTAAATTCTTGAAAACACAATATTTATCAGGTGTTCAGCTTCCAGAGAAATCTATGAGTAATTTATTTAGTGATCTCTACATAGTAGTGGAAAAATATGACTATGAAGCCTTGAAATCACCCTTCATTGGAGATAGAATTATTGATGGATTACTGGTAAGTCTTTTTCAGTTTTGTTGTGGTCCAAAGAAAATTTTCAAGAAAGCCATTTAGATGGTGAGAGAAGCAAAAATCTGGAAGCAAAACAGATCAACATAAGACAGGAGGATCAACCTTACCACAAGATGTCAGCAGATTCTCTTCAGCTCCTGTGGTTCAAAAATCCTAAAGACAGTAGAATAACCAGTAGAGATTTGGCCAGACAGCAGATACTAGGAGTGAATGTCAATGCATTGGAGAAAGCAAACTTCACAGGCACAGACAGTATCCTCTTCCTACTTTTCCCTTTGAGCATTTTAGTCCTAAGAACTATATCTGACTTCTTCTTGAATACACTGAATGGTTTGATTTCAATCACTGTCAGTGGCAAAGAATTCCACAGGCTCACCACTCTCTGAGTGAAGAAGTTTCTCTTCATCTAATTCCTAAATGACCTCGTCTGTATTCTCAGATTGTGAGCCCTGGTTCTGGATTTCTTGGTCATTGGGAACATCCTTCCTGAATTTACCCTGTCTAATCCTGTTAGCATTTTATAGGTTTCTATCAGATATCCACTCAGCCTTCTAAACGATGGTGAATATAGTCCTAATCAATCCACTTTCTCTTCATATATCAGTCCTGTCATCCCAGGAATAGTCTAGTTGCAGTCTTTGTTGCAGTCCCTCCATAATTATTCCAGCAATCCATGAATCAGTCTATGAACCCATCCGTCTATGAATACATCTATGAATTCACCTGTCATTGAATCTGACCATCCAATCATGAATCCAACCAACTGTCTACCAAGTCCATCTGCCTGGAAATTTGGCCCACTTTCTGAGAATCAATCAGTACATTATTTCATGCACCTATCTGCGAATCCATCCTTAAATCTGTGTTTCCCTCCATGAATCTAGCTGGCGATCCATCCACACCTTTGTGAATCTTTCCATCTGTATATCTGCCCATAAATCCATCACATCATTGTTCTGTCTGTATGTGAATTCATCCATCGATCTGTTCATCTGTGACACTATCCATCCATGAATCTACCCATGAATCCATCCCTCATCCCATACAGTTTTGATGTGGACGGTCAAACTACCAGTTTATCTGACTGGCTTAGCAGAAACCACCCTATCACACAACTGAAACCGGGCTGTTTGAGCCCTTTTTACATATGCAGTTTTGACTTCTGATATCAATTGCTGTTTTACAAGAACTGTAATTCCAAACTTTAGCAGTGAAAAAGCCTTCTCTCCATCTCTATCTCTCCCAAAAGTCTCTTATTCAGAAAAACAAATTGCAGACTTAGTCAGCCATGGTGGACTAATTCTCTGAGCATGCCAAATACCACTGCACTCTTAATTGCCATCCACCTGTATCCCAACTCAGAAAAAGAATTGCAGTAAGATTAACCAAATGAAGATTCCCAATTTGGTTCTTGACCAATTGGACTCTAAGTCATGTGAACTAATACCAATGTAATAACTTTTCATGAAATTCAATTTGCAACTATTTTTCTTTCTCTATCCTTCTTCACTGTATTTGTGTGTGTGAATGAAGTAGCAGAGTTTGTTCCTCCATGTTTTGCATGTTTATTAATAAACCCCATCTTAAAGATTTTGCTTTGGGTTTATTTCCAAGATTGAAACTCAAAAAATAAAGGTACAGTTTGGGCAGCGTGTTGTGGCTTACTTCAAAACTGGACAAAAAGGGAAATCATTACCTCAAACGATACCTGTCTCCAAATCAAGAGGGGAAAAGCAACCATAATTTTAATTCACCCCCATTCCTCCATAACCTTTTGATCTTCAAGTTTTCCATTTATTTAGTGTACACTCACATGCACACAGCATACTTCTCCCGACTGCCTCTTCTGACAGCTCACTCACCCCATTCTCACAAGCTTGGATCCTGCTCTCCTTGGATCATTGGATTGGATCATACCCTCTGACCATCTCCCCATTCAGGGTCCTCCTTGCCAATTTATTCCCAAAGAGTTAATCACTCTGGCAAATCCCTGCTGGGTCACTTAGCACAAAACTGGCCATTCACAAGCAGCCGTGTTGCTTCTTCTGTTCTATATCAGTACCCCTTACATTACTGCCCATTTACTCTATGACCTCCTCAAAACTTTCTACAAGTTTGGTCAAACAAACTTTTCCCTTTGACATTCAAGCCAACTATTCATAGCTACTCTATATGTCCTGCTCTTCTTTCTCTACTAAGGATTCCATTATTTATTCTTGCACTGATGCAAATGGATTGATTTATCATTGCTTGAAAGGGGTCAGGAAAGATTTACAAGAATGTTGCCAGGGTTGGAGGGTTTGAGCTATAGGGAAAGGCTGAATAGGCTGGGGCTGCTTTTCCTGGAGTGTCAAAGGCGGAGGGGTGACCTTCTAGAGATTTATAAAATTACGAGGGGCATGGATAGGATAAATAGGCAAAGTCTTTTCTCTGGGTTGAGGGAGTTCACGACTAGAGGGCATAGGTTTAGGGTGAGAGGGAAAAGATATAAAAGGGACCTAAGGGACAACTTTTCACACGGAGGATGGTGTGGGTATGGAATGAGCTGCCAGAGGTAGTGGTGGAGGTGGATACAGTTATAGCATTTAAAAGGCATCTGGATGGGTATCTGAATAGGAAGGGTTTAGAGGGATACAGGCCAAGTGATGGTAAATGGGATAGATGAGGTTAGGATATCTGGGCATGGACGAGTTGGACTGAAGGGTCTGTTTCCTTGCTGTATATCTCTATGATTCTATGACATGCTATGTTTTAAATATAGGCATTATTTTAGCTTTCTAAAACTGGATCTCTGCCACAACTCCATTTCTGAATGAATTAATAAAAATGAGTAATTCCTTATCCCGAGATTATTTCAAAATATATGGATGCAATTGATCTAGACTGGAATTGGAAGGGGACCTATATCCTGATGGGGACATTTGCTAGTGCTACTCAGGAGGTGTAAGACCCATAAAGGATTTGTTTGGGTGGATAGATGGGTTGGGGGTAGTGGGAGGTTTTGAGCATGCAAAGAGGCACTGAGAAAAGAGATAAGGTGAAGGCTGGTACAGTTGAGAGGAGGAGCAACTCAAATAGTCAAGGCAGGCATGAGCAAGGCAGAGAACAAGGTTAGTCTGATGAATGAGACTACATTTATTTCAAAGCAAGAGGCCTGACAGGTAAAGCTGATGACCTTGGGCATGGTTGGGAACATGGGAATAGGATATCATAGCTATTACAGAGACACAGCTCCGTGAAGGGCAGGACTGGCAGCTTAATGTTCCAGGGTATAGATGCTGTAGGAAGGATAGAAAGGAGGACAAGAAAGGAAGGGAAGTGGTGTTGTAGTTCAGGCTAAAATTACAGGTGTACCTAGGGAGAGTATTCCTGGGAGTAATGAGGTCAAAGCCAAGTGGTCCTGATGGAACTCAAACTTTCAGTGACTAGATTATTGCTAAGCAAGAGAACTGCTTGATAGCATTGTTGATGATACCTTCCGGCACTTTATTGATAATTGAGAAAAGACTGATAAGGTTTTAATTGGCCATTTTCAATTTGTTCTGCTATTTGTGTGGGACATATCTGGGCACTTTTCCATGTTGGCAGACACATGCTAGTGTTGCATTTGTACTGGAACAGCATGGCCGGGCTATTGCAAATTCTTGACTATGTCTTCAGTAATATTACTAAATTCTTTTCAAAACCCATAGCCTTTGCCCTATCCAATGCCTTAATGCATTTCTTGATATATCATGTGGAGTGAACTGAATTGGCTGAAGTACAGCATCTGTGAGATCTGCGGAGGAGGCCAAGATAGATCATCCACTCGATATATCAGGCTGATGGTTTGGCAAATGCCTCAATCTTGTCTTCTGCATTGATGTGTTGGGCTCCACCCATCATTAAGGATGGGGCTATTTATGAAATCTCTTCCTCCAGTGAATTGTTTATTTGGCCATCACCATTCAGGATTGTTTTGGTAGGCTGGCAGCGCTTAGATCTGAGCCTTTTTATCACATAGTCTGTTATTATACATAACGTGTTGTTAGCCACTAACAGTCTCCATTACCAGCTATTCATCCTCCTAGCCTGACTGTTATACACTCCCTCACCTGTCCAACTATCCTTTTCTGTCTTTGGCCTCTATGCGCACCTATTGTTTACTCCTTACTGCCTCGTCCAACATTTTCCTAGTTGTCATCAGTTCTGAGGAAGAGTCACTGGACCCAAAACGTTAACTCTGATTTCTCTCAATAGGTGCTGCAAGATCTGCTGAGCTTTTGCAGCAATTTATGTTTTTGTATCGATCTGATTCATTGGTTATGGAATTCCTTAACTCTGTCTATCAATTGCTGCTGATGCTGTTTAGCAAACAAGTAGTCTTCTTTTGTAGCTTCACCAGGTTGATGACTTGGTTTTGGCTCCTGTCATGTCCAACTGCACTCTTCATTGAACTAGGATTAATTGATGGAATTGGCTGAGGCAGGGTAATGTTGGACCATGAGTTTGCAGGTTGTGTTGAAATACAACTCTGCAAATATAGCTCACAACACCTCATAGATGGCCAGTCTTGTGTTGCTAGATCCATTCAAAGTATATCCAATTAACATGATTGTAATGGCACACAACATGATGGAACGTATCCTCAATGTGAAGATGGGACTTTGTCTCCTCATGGACTGTGGGATGGTCACTCTTAATGATACTGTCGTGGTCAAGGATACCTGTAGCAGGCAGTTTGGTGTGGATGGATTGAGTATGTTTTTCACTCTTATTGACTTCATTGGAACATTTGCAGACCCTATCTAGCAGCTATATATTTTAGCTCTTGGCCACCCTTAGTGCTTACTCAAGGTAATGTTCAATGTGTATAAGTATTGATTCATCAGCTGGGGGGCAGTGAGTCAAGGGAGGGTGTGGTATGTGATAATCAGCTGGAGTTGTCCATGCCCATGTCTAAAGTGATTTCGTTTTACTTCATTGCATTCGGCATCAATGTTGATATCTCCCAAGGCAACTGCCTTCTAACTGTATGTCCCTGCTTTCATGACAGTTGGTTGGTCCAGCTGCTGGAACAGGTCATACCAGAGATGGTGATGACATTGTTTGGGATATTTTGTGCAATGCATGATGCCATGAGTATGACTATCAGTTTGACCAGTCTCTGAGACAGCTCTCCCAATTTTAACACTAGCCTCAGAAGTAAATAAGGAAGACTTCATAGAATTGACAAGGCTGAGACTGCCATTGTCATTTCTGGTGCCTTAGCCCATCTAGCTTCACTTCTTATTTGAGACTTTCTACCAATTGATACGAGTGAGTGATTTGCTAAACTATTTTGAGGGCAGTTACGAGTCAAGTACATTGTTGCATTTACACATTGGCCAGACCAGATAAGGGTGATATTTTTCTATCCTTAAAGGGCATTAGTAGTGGTTTCATGTCATCATTAGTGACTTTCAATTTTATATTTAAATGAAAACTCAGATTTCAGCATCTGTCAAGAAGGAATTTGAACCCAAGCCCCCAGAATATTACCTGGCCCCTGGTTCCACGACCTCAGTAACAATGTCACAAGTCCATTTCTTTCCCCAAGTTGTTGTTGCAATCTTGGGACAGTAGGAAGATGATCTATCTAAGGGCAATTGTATCTGCAAAAGCAAATTACAAGAGTCCATGAGGAAAATTAATGAATAAACATCTACCTGGATGCTTAAAGGAATGAACAAGAATACAAATCAGATCAGATTTGGTCCAAGGTGTTACTTGCATTGATCTACTTCTGCTATTAGATAGATCCCAGGACTTCAATGCATGTTCACAATGGAATAGTAGCAACCAGTCTCTGATAGTGGCAATAGACATAAGAGATACTAAAGGTAAGGACAGAGGGTGAGAACAGGAACTGGATTTTCAGGTTGAGCAGATAGGGACTGAGATTGAAAGCATGAGTAAGGTTAGGAGTAAAGGTGGGAGACAAGCCTGGCAGCCAGGCAGAAGCCAGGCTGGGAGCAAGACTGAGGCAAGACAGGAGGCAGATCGAGTGTGAGAAGAAGCTAAAGTCCCCACTATTGGCAATAGACATGAGGGATTTTAACAATAAGTACAGAGACTGGGAATAGAGTTGGGACTGAAGAGGATCTTGATGGATAAGTCAGGAGCTGGAGTGTTGGCAGAAAGGTTGTGGGAAGAGGGAAGCCACCAAATGGGAATGAAGTTAGAGTAAAATGTGCAATGTTGAAGGGAATATTGGCATAATTTTATTAACACAACATGAGAAATATGTAAAGGAGTAGACCTTATAGGCCATTGAGCCTATTTTGTTATTTAATACAACCATCACTGATCTTGGAGTGTGACTTCACTTCTCTGCCTGCTTCCCATATCTCCATATTCTCAAGAGACTAAATATGTCTATGCCTGTCTTAAATTTATTCAACAATGGAGATAACTTAATGCCCTGCAGCAGAGAATTACTAAGATTCACAACCCTTGGATTGAAGAACAACCATTTGATGAAGATGTTAAAGCAAAAACAATGTTAACAACATCCATAGGAGCTTACTATATTTCATGAGTGCAAGAACGGATACACTTCCGAAACTGGATCAGGGTTACACTGCTTAAACAACTCAACAAGAATTCAGACTGCTGCTAGTCACAATGAGTCACTTTCCCTTCATGGCTGAGTAGAGAATTATCTGCAAGGATTTATTAAACCAAATTCCAGCAAAACATCTTCAGTACAAAGTATGCATGGAGGAGCAAAGTGAAGAATGATAAAATACTAATTAACCAAGTATTTCTGAAAATCTAGAGCACAGACCAACATGACTTTATGGAAGACTATGGGTTTAAATTTGATATGTTTTCAAGTAAAGCCTCAGATTTTAAATGGAGGTACTGTATTTATTGTACCTCCAATAATAAATAGTTCATTTAGATAGCATCAATAAAATCTTCAGTAGAGAATTGGCTGGTTGGTTAAAAAGAGAAGACATTCAAAACTGCATCATTTTACTGCCAAGAGCAATTAGGGAGCATGGTATATAACAGAATTTTAAGAGCACTTGTGATAGCTGAATCACTCTTGCCTAAAAACATAATTGTGACTCTTTGATGATTTTTGACAGATAATATATTAGCAATGTGACAGAAAATATTAAGGAAAACAATTGGCTCTCCCATCATTTCAATTAATTCAGTAAAAATGTAATTGCTGCATCATTGCTTCAATCCAAAGCAATGGATATCACACTAAATTAAAAAAAATAGTTAACTGATTAACACAATCTATCATCTGAATCTGAGAACACTATTAAAGATCCATATTATTTGTTGTTGGTGTTTCAGTCAATTTATGACATGGGCTGAAATTGTAGTTGGCTTGCTGCTGTAGTCTCTTCCTCTACCACCATGAGACCATCGCTCCTTCCCCATTAGCTGCATGTAATACAGCAAGGCATGATCCCTGGAAGATAGTTCCTCATGTATTGCTTTGAAACTGCTCCTTGGGGCTGTTTAAATAAAAAACAAATCTTTTATGGCATGTGAGTGTCACTGGCAAGACCAATATTTATTGTTCATTTCCAATTGTCCTTGAGAAAGTAGTGGTGATCTGACTTCTTGAACTGCTGCAATCCCTGTAATGTAAATATAGCCACAGGGTGATAAGAAATGATTTGTGATTTTAACCTGGCCGTGGTGAAGAAATGGTGATATAGGTTAAAGTCAGAAGTGGTATGGATTTGGAGGGAACTTGCTGGTGAGGGTGTTCAAATGGGATTGTCCTTGTTCATCTAGGTGATGGAAGTTGCTGGTAGACATGTGTGTTTGGAAGATGTCATTGCAGGATCAGTTTTGAGTTGCTGCAATGCAAGTTGTAGTTGATACACTTCTCACTCTACTCCTGTGCATTGATGGTGGAAGGAGTTAATATTTAAGCTGGGAGATGGTGCACCAATCAAGTGACTTGCTTTGACCTGGATAGTATTGAGTTGCTTGAATGATATCAAAGTTCATCCAGACAAGTAGGGAGTATTTCATTACAGCCCTGACTTGTGCCTTGTAGATAGTGGACAGGATATGTGGAATTATTTACCACAGAATTCTCAACCCCTGCCCTGCTCTTGTAGCAATGGTATTTTAATTGCTGGTCCACTTAAATTTCTAGGTGTTGAAGGCTGGGTTTCAGTGATGATGATGCCATTGGATACTACGGGGAGTAGGTTAAACTTTCTCTTGCTGGAGACTTCCATTGCATGGTACTGGAGTGTCAATAATGTTACCTAGCCACATACTAGGCCTAGTTTAAATATGTTCGAGGAGAAAGTGAGGTCTGCAGATGCTGGAGATCAGAGCTGAAAATGTGTTGCTGGAAAAGTGCAGCAGGTCAGGCAGCATCCAAGGAACAGGAAATTCGACGTTTCCTGATGAAGGGCTTATGCCCGAAACGTCGAATTTCCTGTTCCTTGGATGCTGCCTGACCTGCTGCGCTTTTCCAGCAACACATTTTCAGCTAGTTTAAATATGTTCAGATCTTGCATATGGACATGATCTGCTTCAATACCTGAAGAGTCATGAATGGTATTGATATTACACAATTATCAACGAACATCCCATTTAAGATTTTGTGATGAAGACAAACTGATTGATGAAGTAATTGAAGGTGGTTGGACATGCTGATCTCATAGAGTGATAGCTTGGTGTTAAGATACTTAGACTCCAACAACCATCCTTCTTTGTGTTATGTTTAACTCCAACCAATGGATAGCTCCCCCTAATTTACAGTTTCTTTCAATTTTGCTAGGGTTTCTTGATTCAGTCAATTTCTCCTTTGATGTCAAGAACATGTACCCTTTCTTCACCTTTGAAATACAGTCCTTTTGTACCTAGTTGGGCCAAGTCTGTAATGAGGTCTGGAGTTGAGTGGTCCCGGTGAACCCAAACTATGTATCAGTGAGCAGCTACAGGCTGAGTAAATAACACTTCTTTCACTTTACTGATGATTAAGATGAAACTAATAGGAAGGTAATTGACCAGATTGAAATTTTCCTGATTTTTCACATTTGGTCAATTTTCCACATTGATGGATAGTTGGCAGTTTTCCAACTGCACTGGAACTACTTATCTCAGGCTAGTTCAGGAACAAGTCTTCTGGACTACAGTGGGGTGTTGCCAGGGCTTATTGTCTTTGTTGCATTCATTGCCTTCAGTCATTTCTTGATTGCTAAGGATCTTGATGGCTAAGGATTGCCATTACTATGCTAGAACCTTCTGCAGGCCAAAGCTGAGATGACTCATCCACACAGTACTTCTGACTAAAGTTGGTTACAAATTGTTTTGCCTTGTCTTTTTCACTAACGTTCTGGCCTCCTCCATCATTGTGGGTGTGAATGCTAGTGAACCATCGTACTTTGGTTGCGTACATAATTGCCCACCAATGTTCACCGCCAGCTGTAGCAGGACACAAGAACTTTGGTCTGAGCTGGGAAGTAGTAGAAATGCTCCTGAGTGTCTTCCAGAAGGAAACCTTGTAGAAATCTCCTCTTTTCTGACATCAGAACAGGGTTTTTAGTAACCATGATCTTTCATTAAAATTTTCATATTTCAATTTATAAGCTGTGAGCATTCTGATTATGTGTTATGAGAACACACAGCATAAAGTGTGTGATATTTGGAGTGTGATTCTCATGTGTTATGTCTGGGATATTGACATACAGTAATACATCACAGATGAATCTCCAATGATGGTGCACATGCTAAGTCAAACTTGTACCTCTTTTTGCCAGCAAATTATATCACGAGGAAATATCCAGTTATGCATTCATTGTAGCAAAAAAAAATGCATTCACTTTGAGATTCTTGAAATTAATGTTGGTTCCAAGTAAAGTCAGTCGGTAAATCAAACAATTAGCTTTGTTTCCTGAATAGGTCAATTATGAAATTGCTTTTATCAGGCTTGATTTTTTACCCAAGATCTGTGATAGAGTGGCCAAAAAATTGATGGAGACTTTCCATCACAATCTCGCTCCAGCCCACACTGCTTGAAATTTTCGAAGGCTCTGCTCCAACATGTCAACAGCATTTGACCATCCCACCATGCCAATGAGCTTGTGGAGTAGGGACATTAGATTTCCTGCCTTCTGGTTCCATTTCTGTTAAGGAACCACACAATGAATGGGGGTTCAGAAGGCCTGCTAGTTCACTGCTTGAAGAGAGGCAACCCAACTGGTATTCTGTCTGCCACCACAAATATTCATAACCTCAAAGCTTATGTCCTACCTAAAATGTTATCTTAGGGGTACGTTGGGGGTTGTCTTAAATGAACTTCCTACTTTAGTAGTATTGCAGTGGATATACCATTGCAATATCATCCCATTTTCATGGGAACAACCGGAATTTTCACCTAGAATCTTACCACCACAAGTTGCAATCTAATGTGCTGTACTCACAGCAGGGTTGGTAGCAAGTAGAAATCCTACAGGAATCCTATTACTGTTGTAATCTTATCTCAAAAGGAAAATCACTTGATTGTGTCTGCTGTATTTTTGTTCTTGGATATAAGAAGAGTAGACAGACATTTTATTATTGAATTAAGAAAGAGAACAGGGAGACAAAGTCCATAGATCTTGCATGCACCAGCTCTTTAAACAAGTATCATTACCTAGTGCCAATCTGCTGCTGTACACCCATACCCTTATACATTGTTTTATTCCAAATAATCATCTAATCTCTTAACTGAATCCCACCCACTTCCAGGCAGTACATTCCAAACCTTCAATACTCAATGAGTGAAGAAAGCTTTTCCTGACTTCACCTTTGCTTCTTTTGCAATCACTTTAAATCGATGTGCTTCTGATCTTGTTCCTTTTATGAATGGAAACAATTTTCCCTGATCTCCTCTTAGCTTTCTTTTCCCTTCGGAGAATAATCCAAACTTCTTCAATCTATCCTTATAACCGAAGTCACTCATCCTTGGAGCCATTCTTGTCAACTATTTCTGTGTTATCTCTAATGTGTTTTTCACTTCCTTCCTATAATATGTCACCCAAAATTGTAATAAATAATGTAAATCTTCCTGTTTACATACTTTGGTTGGAGATGTGGATGATATGGAAATATGTAGAATAAATAATGTCATAGAAGACAATTTTAAATGTCAATGTCAGACAGACGTTGCTGGAGAAACTCACAAGGTTTGGCGGCATCTGTAGACGGAAAGCAGAGTTAATATTTCAGGACCACTGAAGATGGGTCATTGCCTCAATAGAAGTTTTCAAAACATCAATGAACTGTAGATGGTGAAAATCTGAAACACAAGCAGAAACGGAAATTGCTGGAGAAACTCAGCAGGTCTGGCAGAATCTTTGGAGACAACACAGAGTTAACATTTCAGGTAGGCTGAAGAAAGCTTGTTGGAGCTGAAATGTTAACTCTGTGTTGCCTCTACAGTTGCTGCCAGTCCTGCTGACTTCCTCCAGCAATTTCGGTTTCTGTTTTTGTTTCAGTTTTCCAGCATTTGCAGTTCATTGTTGCTTCAAAAAAATTCATTGAGACAGATTTGAATGAAAACCAATCAGCTGTGACCATTTTTGCACAATTAGCTTAGATCAAGTGTGACAGAGGAGAGATTACTGTCTAAAATGCTACATTTGAATAATTAAAAGGGAATGCAGATAAGCTATTCTTATACCATGAGAGATAGATGCTTAATCCAAAATATTGTGTTAGGTTTCTCAACAATAAAGTAAACAGCTAGCAGACTACAGCGATGACTTGTATTCACATACAAACAGTTAATTCGGCTGTTTAATTCTTAAGTCTTAAAATGACTCAATATAGTGTCAGTCCGTGCTCTACTTATTGAATAACTCTCCATAAATGGAAAAATAATTACTTTGAAGAATGAGTTGAGGCAGAATTCTGTCATTGTGTTAAATGATCTAAGAGAGCTATTTGCATCTTTATTCTTTCTTTCACGATTTTGAGACCTCCCAATATACTTTATAATTGGTAAAACATATTTAAAGGATATCTAATGTTGTATTTTATGTTCAGCAAGGTCCCACAAATAACAATGAGATAGAGATCAGTGATATTTATTGGGTTAGTAGAGATTCTGTGAAGTCCCTTTTGTTCATAATGAGCTCCCCAACATTGCTCCGAGGATCATGGTGCAATGGTGAGAGAAGTAGTTCATGACATATAAATGACAGAAAGCCTGAGTCCAAAACCCACCGTAGCAATTTCCAGTACAGGGTGGAAACAAATGGTCAGCAACCTCTCCAGGAGACAGGAGAAAATGTCATTGTTTCGCTGCCAAATTATAAATGTATTTTCAAGTAGAATGTAGTCCTTAATTGCTTAGAATGACCTGTGCAGAATGGACACTTGCAGGAGGTTGTGGAGTGAGTCAGGCACCAGCTTTTTGCTACTTCACTATAACAAAACTTTACATCTCTAAAAAAGCAAGTGGAAAATTGGGAGAAAAATACAAAACCAATTTGAACAAATGTTAGCGTGATTAAGAGCTTTAAGGATGTTAAATTATTCAATTTTCTTGGACAAACCAACTTTGTTTAGGAATTAATTAATTTGGCATTGGTTGGGAAACCAAAATTACCTAGACAAGTTTGTCGCCTTGAGATTTTATTGAGCTCGATTATGTACAGCAGTGTTTTCTGGCACATATGCTGTCAGTCTGGCAATTTCACAGTGAACTGCCTTTTACTTTGTGCCGCAAGAGGCTAGCTAGACCTTTAGCAAATTCTGTCAAGATGTACTACTATTTCACAAATGTCTTACTTAAAATGCCTTAGGCAATAGCTTTCAAAGTTCTTGAACAAAACTAGAATGTTTCATGAGAATAGTTACCAACATTGGAAATAAGGATTGCTTTGTTCAATGCTTTGATCTGAATCTAGAAAATGGACTTATGTAACATCCAGGAAGTTTGGGTTAAAGGTGGAAAGTTCATTTAAGTACATCATTATTGTAGAACCACATTTGTTTTGTTGGCAATCGTATTTCTAGCCATATCAGGCAATTAACTACATTGCTACACATGCTTTTATTTTTATGGATACAATTTTGAATTATGTTGACAAATGATTACTATGGGACTAGTTTAGTTTGGGAACATGGTCAGCATGGACTAGTTGGACCAAAGACTCTGTTTCCATGCTGTATGACTCTATAACTCTGTATTATTCTTATGTATAAATTGACGTTGAAGCATCATTCAGCTTTTTGTAATTCAGTAAAATATGTATATTTGGGTTCATTGCTGACCCTGCTTCCAATACCTTCATTAAAATAAAAACTTGTGTACCAATGTAATTAATTGTCTGATATAGCTAGAAATATGATTTTCTATAAAACTAATGTGGTTCTACAATATTAATCAATTTGAATGGATAAGGACTGCATTCTTCATGCAGATGTAACATACTTCTTAATTGTATATAAAATTATATGGGCCCAGATTTTTGAAATCAGCAATGATGCTGAATATGTTTTATCCATAAAGATTTTTGTAACCAAATCTTTTATGATTTTTCAACCAGAAATTCTAAGTTTGACTGAAGAATCCAAAAATGAGTGCTGACATCAGCAAGCAAATCATCAGATACTGCCTTATAGAGGTTTACAAAATTATGAGAGACATGGATGGGGTAAATAGGCAAAGTCTTTTCCCTGGGGTTGGGGAGTCCAGAACTAGAGGGCATAGGTTTAGGGTGAGAGGGGAAAGATGTAAAAGAGACCTACGGGCAACCTTTTCACACAGAGGGTGGTGCGTGAATGGAATGAGCTGATAGAAGAAGTGGTGGAGGCTGGTATAAATACAACATTTAAGAAGCATTTGGATGGGTATATGAATAGGAAGGGTTTGGAGGGATATGGGCCAGGTGCTGGCAGGTGGGACTAGATTGGGTTGGGATATCTGGTCTTCATGGACGGGTTGGACTGGAGGGTTTGTTTCCATGCTGTACATCTCTATGACTCTATGAGATACAAGCCATGATTGGAGGTGCCGGTGTTGGAATGTAAAAAAACACACAACACCAGGTTATAGTTTAACAGGTGTATTTGGAAACACTAGCTTTTGGAGCACCACTCCTTCATCAGGTGGTTGTGGAATTTAAGATCGTAGGACATAGAATTTATAGCAAATTTATAGTGATGTAACTGAAATTATATATTGAAAAAGACATGGATTGTTTGTTAAGTCTCTCATCTTTTAGAATGACCATGTTGGTTTCAGAACTTTGGAACAGCACTCCGAAAGCTAGTGTTTCCAAATAAATCTGTTGGACCATAACTGGTGTGTTGTGTGATTTTTACCATCAGATACAAGAATTACATATGGACATGTGAATGTACAAATTCACAGCAGGATTAGGCAGCTCAGCCCTCTGATTTTGTTGTGTTGTTCAATAGACCATGGCTGATTTGAATATGCCCCATTCTGCCTACAACTTACAATCTTCACCACCTTGCTTCTCGAGTATCTATTTACCCCCATCTTAAAGATATTCAAGGACTCAGCTTTCACCATCTTGTGAAGCTGCAAGTTCTAATGACTCACAAATCTCGAGAGAAAAAAAAGCTTATCTCTGTTTTAAATGGATGATCCCTTATTTGTAAATAGTGTCCCCAGTTTAGATTCTCCCACAAGCAGCAACATCCTTTGCGTACCCATCCTATTAAGACCCCTCAGGACTTTATGTTCCAATCAAGTTGGCAGGAGACTGAATGGTTAGCACTACTGCCTCACAGTGCCAGGGGTCTGGGTTTGATTCCAGTCTCAGGTGACTGTCTGTGTGGTGTTTGCACATTCTCCCTGTGTCTGTGTGTGCTTCCTCCCACAATCCAAAGATGTGTGAGTTAGGTGTATTGGCCATGCTAAAGTTGACTATGGATGTGTAGGTTAGGTGCATTAGTCAGGGATAAATGTAAAGTAATAGGGTAGGGGAATGGGTTTGGGTAGGATACTCTTCAGAGGGTCAGTATGGACTTGTTGGATCTCTTTCTTGTCTAAACTCCAGCTGATAGAAGCCTAAGCTATCCAATCTTTTCTCATACAAACTTGGGCATTCCAGCTATTGGTTCAGTAAGCCCTTTCTGACTGCTCCTTCATTAAAAATAAGCAGATCAATCCAAAAGACAGTAATCCTGATGTGGCCTCACCAATGGCTCAGGATCATTGAAGCATAATCTTCCTACTTTTGTATTCATTTTCCCTTGCAATAGATTTCCTAATTAGTTGCTGCACCTGCATTATAAAATTATGTGATTCATGCAATGTACATACTGAAATCCCTTTGTATCTCAGATGTATCTGCAGTATCTTACCATTCAGATAATATGCTTCTTTTCCATTCCTCATGCCAAAATGGACAATTTCATCTTTTCTAGCAATATGCTTCATTTCCCAGATCTTTGCCTACACAATTAATCTATTTGTATCTCTTCATAGCCTCCTTATTACCTCTTCACAACTTATTTTTGAATCATAGAATCCCTACAGCGCAGAAAGAGGTCATTTGGCCCATCAAGTCCACACTGATCCTTCATAGAGCATCCCACCCATTGCTGTAACCCCACATGAAGTTTTTACCATGGCTAACCCCGTATCCTGCACATACCTAGACACTAAAAGGCAATTTTTAGCATGGCAAATCCATCTAACCTGCACATCTTTGGACTATGGGAGGAAATTTGAGTACTTGGAGGAAACCCATGCAGGCATGGGACAACATGCAAATTCCACACAGATAGGCACCCAAGGCTGAAAATGAGTCCCTGGTGCTGTGAGGCAGCAGTGCTAACCACTGTGCCACTCTTTCCCTACCTACCTTTGTGTCATCAGCAAATTTAGCAACCATGCTTACAGTTCCTTTATCATTTATATAAACTGTAAAATACTGAGGCTTCAGCTCTGATCCATATTGCATATCACTCATTACATCTTACTAATCAGATAATGATCCATTTATGTCTATTTTTTGTTTTCTGTTAGTCAATCTTCTATCCATGCTGATATGTTACCAACGATACCATGAGCCTTTATTTTTGTGAATAACCTTTGATATGAACTCTTATCAAATGTCTCTACGTTTAGTATGTCTACTGGTTCTTCCATATTTACAACACAATCTCCTTATCAATTGTTTAAACATGACTTCCCTTTTATAAATCCATGTTCACTCTGTCTGATTAGCATAACTTTCTAAGTGCCATACTATAAAACCTTTAATAATAGCTTCTAACACCTTCCCAATGACAGATGATAAGCTAAGTAGTGTATAACTTAATAGCATCCTCTCTTTGTACCCTTCCCTGTTTGAATAAAGAAGTTCCATTCAGAACATTCCAACCTGTTGGAATCTTTACCAAATCTAGGGATCATGCAATATTTAAATCTGATGCATCAACTATCTCACTAGCCATTTCTTTTAAGACTCAGGATAAAGTCTGTTAGGACTCGTGGATTGTCAACCCATAGCTCTAACGACTTATTCAGTACCACCTTCCTGGTCATTTTAAAAAAAAATTTCCCCCACTCTGGGGTGTTACTTTGTTTTTCGTGAAATGCCTGATCAAATCATTTGTCAACTCCTTATTTTGCATTATTAACTTACTAGGCTTACCTTATATATTACCTGTGCTCACATCATAAATACTTTCCTTTTTAAAGTGTCCGTAGAAACTCTTCCTATTTTCTGTAATATTTCTAGCTAACTTTGAATGGTTAGCTTGGATGATTGTTTTACAATACACAATGATGTCACCAGCATGAGTTCAATTCCTGCACAAGCTGAAGTTAACAAGACGGACTCTCCTTCTAAACCTCTCCCTTCACCTGAGGCATAATAACTCTTAGGCTAAACCACTATAATTCATATTTCTCTCTTCTCTCTCTCTCTCAGAGAGAGCAGCCTTATGGTCTGATAAGAATATGGTAATTTTTAGCTCATTTTAAATTTTCCCTCTTTAAACTAATTTTTAAAAATACTCTGCCCAATCTTCTGTCCTGTCACTCATCTCTGATTATTTTATGATTGCTTGATGCTAATAGAGGCTTCTAACACAGAAGGAGACTATGTGTCCTCACCAACAAAGTCAGAAATTACCGGAAAAGCAAGACCATGTGATCTCACCTGTGGCAAGAGAATATTTGACAATTATTGCCTGGGTCCTTGATACTTGCTCCTTTGCCAGGCCAACAGCTGGAATAGATTTCATTTGGGCTTGCAAACTTATCCACTTTTCAAGTTGCTAACTCTGCTATTACTTGATGTGGAGGTGCCAGTGTTGGACTGGGGTGGACAAAGTCAAATGACACCATGTTATAGTTCAACAGGTTTATTTGAAATCATAGAAGTTTCATTAACACAGCTCCTTTGTCAGGTGCTAGTACCTGTTCCCTCACTCTCTATGTTAATTTCTTCTAATATTTCACTGTCCTCCACCCTAATGTGTATTTGTGTCATTCTTTCCATCAGAAAGACTGATGTAAAGTAATTGAGAACATTAGCCATGACTTCCAGATTATCTGTATGATCCCTAAAGCATCCTTTTCTTTTCCTAGCTATTCTCTTGTTTTTAATACAGTTAAGAAAACATTTGAGTTTTCCTCCATTCTACTTGCCAATGCTTCCTCATGCACTCTATTTGCATTCCTAATTTATTTTCTAAAAGCCTCTCTGTGCCTTTTATATTCCTTTAGGGAGCTCTTGCTGTCTGCTATAAGCGTTCTTTTTTAAAAAAAATCCTAACATTTATGTCCCATGATATCCTGGGTTCTCCAGTCTTGGGACCATGCTTTGTCTTTATGGGAACATACTTGGCCTGTACTCTCTCACTATTTTTTGCTTGAATGCTTCTCACATAGTTTTGTCTGCAAGTAACTGCTCCAAGTTCACTTTGGTCAAATTTTATCATAGCTTAGTAAAGTTATCTGTGCAGTTTAGAACTTTTATACTCAGCCCATTCTTATCTTTTTCCATAACCAGCCTACATATAACTGAGTTGTGGTCACTATCTCCAAAATGCTCTCCTATTTATATGCCTACTGCCTGCCTGGCCTCGTATACAAATATTAGGCTCAGAACTGTTCTCTCTTCTGTTGGTCTGTCGAGGTACTTTTGGAGGTAATTTGGGAATATTTCTCCCTCCCTGCCACTCACGTTAAAACAATCCTCTTTAATATTTGCATAGTTGAATTCCTCTAACATTGCTGCATATTTTTCTTACACTTCTCTGAAATTCAATTATACATCTGATCCTCTCTCCACACCTGACTGATTGGTAACCCATATCTGAACAATCTGTTTGCTCCACCCTTCTTTCTGATTGTAATATATCTGTTATGTATATTGTTTAAATATCGATGGAATGCCACTGCACCTCCATTAACCTATGCATCAGCCTTATTTGCCAGTTCACTTCAGTTAGCTTTATGTTCATGTCCTCATAATTGCAACTATTTGAATTTAAGATACTCATCTTGAACCCAGCCATATTTTCCTCAAACTGAGTGTAAAATTCAATCATATTATGGTCAATGCCACCTCGGGCTGCCTTCAATATGAAGTCATTAATTAATCCTATCTCATTGCACAATATCAGATAAATGTTGCATGGTCTCCAGATGGATCTAGAAAGTCCTGTTCCAAGTAACTACTATGAAAATATTTGGACAAATCTTCATCTAGGAACTTTGTCCATTTCAACCATTTTGGTTGACATGTAGATTAAAAGTCCCCATGATTATCATCTCACTTTTTTGATAAGCTCACTATATATTTCTTCATACTCCATTCAGCCATGTAGTTACTGATAGTGCAAACCATTCCCACAAGTAACTTCATGCATTGATCCTTTCAGCTGTCTACTCAAACTGCTTCTCGAAGGTTGGAGGATGGACGAAGGTTGCACACTCCCAAAAGTGGGAATTAAACAAGTTTTTATAAAAAGAGGTTACAACAAGAGTAAGGTTAACACCTTACAAGCTGGTACTGCAAAACACATTGCGGCAGACATGAATCTAGAATGCCCTCCATGTCCATGTCAGCAGAAATGAATGGAGAGAACTTTGAACATCCTAAGGCCTGTATCAACTCTTGAGAGCCAACTAGAGTATAAATAGAACTTGTTGGGAAAACAGGTCTTGCAGCATGTGTGGAGAGAAAACAAAGTTAATGTTTTAGATCTGGTTACCCTTCTTTAGAACCCTTCTGTTCTGAAGAAGGGTCACTGGAGACAAAACATTAACTTTGCTTTCTCTCCACATATGTTCCGATTGACCTGCTGAGCTTTCCCCGCAATTTGTTTTTGTTTCTGATTTCCAGCATTGCAATTTTTTGGTTTATTTTTGTAGAGTATAAATAGGTTCTTGTGAAAGGATAACAGAAATACCTAAAATGGAAGATTTCTGTTTATTATTGAAGAATGAAATGAAAACAAGAACATGTAGAAAGTTAGATGATTTTCTTTACAAATTGGACAGAAGTAGGATACAGACGTTGGACTGAGATCGGCCAGATGTAGGAGACAGACATGGGATACAGATGTGGATCAAAATCAGAAGGACATCAGACCAAAATTAGACAGACATGGAACAAAGCCGGGCAAAAATGGGACAGAATGTTAGACAGAATTCTATTCAGCCAGTCTAATACTGAGATTATTTGAATAAATGTGAAGTTAACCTGCATACTTGAGTCCTCTTGTGGTTTGTCGGAGGAGAATAACTACAACACCCCAGTTTCACAAAGGTAACTGTGTAGTCAGGCCAATTTTAATGATCCAAGTCTCCCAGTAAATAAGTGAATGGGTATCTAATTTAGTGAATAGATGTGTGAGTAGTAGATGAGTTGGTGAATGGGTAGTTTTGGGGATTGGAAATTAGTCAGATCAGAGTGTAGTCAACTGTTTAGATGGTAATTGGGTTGGATTGAGGGTGTAGCTGGGAGTTCGGTGGTGTGATTTTGCCTTCAAATGAATGGTTTTCTGGATGTGGCATTATACATTTACGTTATCTTCCATGACATGAGAAATTGGGTGTAATATTGTGGTATTGAAGAATGCAACTGATGTTTATTGTAACAAGCTATTATGGACAAGATAATATTCTGCAGAGGCATAAGTGACTGGGCTGATAGTAGACTAACAGTTTAACATGGAGCAGCAAACATCCAATGGAGTGTCATGCTTCAAGTGTTCCGTGGTAAGGTGGAGTGTAAGATCTTTATACCTGCCAATCATATGCTCTGATGTAGGGATGAAGGCACAAGTATGCCTCTTAAAGGTAAGCTGACAGCCTGACTGTATCCCAAAAACAGGGATAGCTGGAATTACATTGGTATGTGTTGTCAATTTGTTAATAATAAAAACAGGCCGAGGAGAGTTTACAAAACAAACATCTTGAACTTCAATGTAACACTTTCAATTGTTTATAATGCATCCTGATCTGCTGATTGTAGACTTGTCTGGTGAGTAATGCACTGTTCTCTGTTGCATTTGTTGGACAACTTGGCTGTCTTGCTGATAGTTGCTGTCACTCACCATCACTACAACTTCAACACAGTCAACATCAAAGTCAGAGGTTCTTGCTTATTCTCTTCATGCATGATTGGCATGCTGAACTTTAGACTGAGCTGGCTTCTGTTCCTTTGCAATGGAACACCAAGATCAGTAACACTTTGCATGATCTGGCTGATATGCATTTTTTTTAGAAATCCTTGCTGACATCCAAATATTTGTAGGATTTCTAATGCAAAATTTCTATCTAGTGTGTGGTTTTGATAGCATTGAATATGTTTACTTTCACCTGTCCCAGAATGGTTACAATATTAGTTGCTGGGCAATGTCTTTTGCACTTGACTTCCAAATGTATGTTGCATTGGGAATGCTAATCCCTCTCCATTGGTATTGCAAGAAAACACAGCAATGCGAGATGAAGATATTATGTTGTTGCTTGACAGTTAATTGATTGATTTATTGATTTGATAGCAATACCTACATTCTGCTAGACTATTTGAATGTGGATAACGGGGTGACAATGTGATATGGATCACTTTCTACTGAACACACATATTTTGAAATGGTTTTCTAGAGTACTGCAAACTGTTGTCAGACATCTATTCTGAGATACTGATAAAAACTGAAAATAACACATGCTGTCATTGATACTCATGTTCATTGTGTCGCTAAGTCATTTAACAATGGGAAATTTGAGAAGTAATTTGACACAAAAATATTCTCTTCCCTATGCACTGTGAATAGGTCCATTTCTATTTTTAGGCAAAAGTGACGACCTGCAGATATTGGAGATTAGAGTCGAGAGTGTGGTGCTAGAAAAGCACAGCAGGTCAGACAGCATCTGGGGAGCAGGAAAATCAACATTTCAGGCAAAAGCCTTCATCAGGAAAGATGAAGGGTTTTTGCCCGAAATGTCAGTTTTCTGGTCCTTGGATGCTGCCTAACCTGCTACGTTTTTCCAGCACCATACTCACGACCCATTTCTATTTTTGTCTAAGGAGAGAATGGAACACCATATGGATGTCAAGCTCCTTTTGCTTTTGGTGTTGATAGTCATACCTCATATGCATGAGCAAATCTTTGAATATTTTGATTCATCCCTAGTCAATACACAGATTCATGCTACTTATCTTGTGCTTTCGTTGGCCATGTGCTGCTGGTGTATTGCTGACATAATATTTTGGGGCAATGATTTTGACAATAAGACTTGTTTGCTCATGAAAACGACTTGTCGTGAGATACTGAGTACATTGCAGTTTACCCAAAATAAAAAACAAATCTTCCCAAGGACTTTGGTTAATGCTGTCAGGCAGTCCTGGATAAAGACATTTTGAAACTCTTGTAATTGCTCTTCTTGAGCAGTTGCTGACTGTAACTGTTCACACTTTTGGGGTCCAAATTGTAACAGATAAACCTTGAGATTATCTTCAACTTCATAGTCTTGAGCATCAACATGTCAATCAAGTGGAATATCTTGATCTTTGTGTGGGTTGCGTAATTGCTCAGTGTGTCAGATGTAATTCTTCAGGTACTTAGCAACAGGAGTTGACCATTCAGCCCCATGAGCTTGCTCTGCCATCTAATATGATTGTGGCTAGACAAACACTTTCATCATTTTTAGACAACTATTAAAGTCAGAGCATCAGAAGATGTACAGCACCGAAACAGACCCTTTGGTCCAACTTGTCCATGCCAACCAGATATCCTAAACTAATCTAGTCCCATTTGCCAGCACTTGGCCCATATCCCTCTAAACCCTTCTTATTCATATATCCATCCATATGCCATTTTAATGTTGTAATCATACCAGCCTCCACCACTTCCTCTGGTAGCTCATTTCATACAAGTACCACCTCTGCATGAAAAAGTTGCCCTTTAGGGCCCTTTTAAATTTTTTTCCCTCTCACCATAAATCTATGCCCTCTAGTTCTGGACTTCCCCATCCCAGGGAAAATATCATGTCTATTTATCCTATCCATGCCCCTCATGATTTTATAAACCTCTATAAGGTCCCCCCTCAACCTCCAATGCAGGCCATCACCCTTCACACTATTATGATTAGAAATATATCAATCTCTATCTTAAACATATTCAAATACTGAGCTTCTATGGTATTCTTGGGTAGAGAATTCCAATGCTTCAAAACTCTCTGATTTAAAAAAAAACCCTCCTTATCTCAGGTATAAGTGGCACATCCTTGTTTTTAAATTGTACCCTTGCTTCTTGAATCCCCAATCTGGAGAAACAACTTGCCTGCATTTGCCCTGTTTATCCCTTTAAGTATTTTGTAGGTTTCAATGAAATTGCCTCTCATTCTTCAAACCTTTATTATGTAAATTTCTGTTTGTTATTATAGGAAAAGTGTTATCCTATTGGAGAGTGTGCAGCGGGATTTATAAGGGAAATGGACAGTTATGAAGATAGACTGAAGAGGTTAAGACCAGAGAACAAACAGAAACAGGGGACTGAGTTGGATGATCATCCATGGTCATACTGAATGGGGACAGGCCATATGGGCTACTCCTACTCCCATTTTCTATGTTTCTAGAAAATATAGGCCCAATTTGCTGAAATGCTTTTCATAAGGCAATCTTGCATTCCTGGGAACAAGTCTGCTGAACCTTTATCTCTCTCTGGCAATAATATCTTTTTCTTGAGTTAAGGATATCACTACTGCACAGAGTACTCCAGGTGGAGCCTAACCAATCCCATATACAACTGAAGCTAGACTTCACTAGGTTGTACTCAGATTTTTTCATGATAAAGGATAACATGCAATGGCTTGCCTAACAGCTTGCTGCACTTATATATTAGCCTTCAGTGGCTTATTGACAAACTCACCTCATTTCCTTTACTTGTTTACATTTTCTAACCGCTTACCATCAAAGAAGTACGCTGTGCATCTGTTCCTTCCACCAAAGTGGATCACCTCAGTTTTTTCACATAATACCCCATCAGCCATGTTCTTGCTGATGCACTATGCCTGTCCAAGTCCTCCTGAAACTGCTTTATATTTTGCTTGTAGCAGACACCCCACTTAGTTCTGCAAACTGAGAAACATTTCATTTTGTTCCCACATTCAAATCATTGATATGTGCTGTGAACAGCTGGAGCCCAAGTACTGAAGCTAACGGTGCCCCATCAATCACAGTCTGCGAATACTAGAATAACCTATCTATTCCTAATCAGATTTCTGCCTGTTAGCCAATCCTTCATTCATGCCAGAAAATTACCTCCTATGCTATATTTTAATTTTACTATACATCTCCTGTGAAACCCTTATCAAAAGGCCTTCTGAAAATCCAGTTAACTATGTCCATCAATTTCCTTTACCAAATTTCTTTCGGAACATGTTCTAAAATTCCAAGTTTGTCAAACATGATTTCACATTTTCAGATCCATGTGGACTGGGTCAAATATGCTTATTGTTCTCTAAGTGTCCACTTAATACATCATTTTAATAAATTCTGGCATCTTCTTTGTTACTGACGTCAGGCCAACAGGTGTGTACTTCCTGGTTTATCTCTTGCTCCTTTCTTAGATAGTGGTATGACAATTACCTCCACCCAATCTGCAGGAATCATTCCAGAATCTACAGAATATTTGGCTTTTATTTCACTCCAAAGTCATTTCCTTGCAGATTGTTAACTGATTTGATTGTATCATGTGTGATCTGTACTGCAACTGTAGCTGAGATTTGAATCTCATGAACTGTGGCCATAGTGAGATGGAGACTGGTTTCTCTGTCACTGCTGTTGGTATTTTGAGAGCATGATGATTTTGCATATTGCTATGGCAATGTAATTCTGCCAATGCACAGAAGTGACGATCTGTTAAATACAATTCAATGAACTGTCATGGCTGTATCAGAGAGCACCATTTGCTGAGGTACATTACTTTGAAGTTGTGTTCAGGTATGTTGTGCTGCTTTTTCAGGCTATAAGGTGCAAAAAGTTGTTAAAGATTCTGATCACCTTAAATATTGATATGGTGTGTGAGTTGTGATTCCCTATATATTCATA
Source organism: Hemiscyllium ocellatum (assembly GCF_020745735.1). Lineage (NCBI taxonomy): Eukaryota > Metazoa > Chordata > Chondrichthyes > Orectolobiformes > Hemiscylliidae > Hemiscyllium > Hemiscyllium ocellatum. The sequence continues at coordinate 66,295,805 of NC_083411.1, forward strand.
TCTTCATTGCAGTTAGGATTTCAAAGTAGTGACAAATGTATGATAGCTAAATCTGTGAAGGATTTTCTTAAAATGAAAATCAAGTATTGCTCACAAAGCAAGTGGCTGCAAATCTATGTTATGATGTGGAGGTGCAAGTGTTGTACTAGGGTGGACAAAGTCAGAAGTTGCATGACACCAGGTTATAGTCCAACAGGTTTATTTGAAATCATAATCTTTCGGAGTGTTGCTCCTTTTCGTCAGACTTCACTGTCAAAGGAGCAGTGCTCCAAACGCTTATGATTTCAAATAAACCTGTTGGACTTTACCTGGTGTCATGTGACTTCTGACTAGATCCATGTTGTTAATTGATGGGAAATTGTTTATACTGTTTTGTTTACAACAGTTGGCTGAAAACAAAAGACTATTAGCTAGCTTCCAGTTCAGAGTGATCACAGGTTAATTTTGATTCAGAAAACCCAGAAATTAAAAGTTGTTATGGTAGATTGTAAGACAGCTAACTGAGGTAGAAAAGCAAGTTTTGTTTTATCTCCTTAAAGGAATATATGGAAAGTTCAGGAAATAAGTATCTCCAAGTACAAAAGTGATTAGTTTGTGAAACATCAAAACGGGAGAGTTGGATTAGAATCTGCCGGTTGTGAGGAACTGTAAAAAATAAGCTGCTACACTGAAGCTCTGAAGTGTACCTAAAATTGTTGGCAAAATGGAACTTGCAAGGAGTTTGCATTCAAATGCTATCCCAACTTTGCTTTTCTTAAACATTGATAGGCCTATTGAATGTTTCTAGCATTTTCAGTTTGTATGAGGAGCAAACCGCCATGTCTGAAGTTCCACCAATGTATTTAAACTCCATGATATGTTTGCATCAGTGTGACATTTTTTCCATTTCCAACACCAACCCGTGTTCTTGTGAATTGAAGTTGTCAGTTTGTGGTGATGACACAGTAAGTCTGGACTGAGAGTTTCAGATTCATTTTATGTAGATCTTTCACAGCCAAGATACTTTCATCCCATCGGTTTAAATTGGATTTAAACCCATTTCAAAAAGGTTAGCAATTAGTGTCGAATCCACTCACTCTTTCACTAAAATCATTTTTACTTTGAGCACAGACTGGGAAAAAAAAGCAAACACCATCTGTATGAATTAAAGGTGCAATCAAGTAATATAGAATAAGCTGTTTAGCAAAGCATTTTGTCTATATTGCTAATATCAATTTTACTTTTTAATATATAATGTAAAGTTCAGTACCAGAAGGATGCAAGTGGAAATCACAGCTATGTGTAGACATATTACAAGACTATTGTTTACTTCAAGTACACAGTATATGGCCAAAGTGCAAAGATGACTATCAAAATGGTCCTCTGTGCATTTGCAAATGGGCCTAGTGTTGGCTTTTACTGGTGACAATGAATAAGATATAATGCACCAGTGCACGTGTGGTCAATATCACCCATGCAAGTACAGATACATTGTTTATGGAAGCATTTAAGACCATAAAACCATAAGACATGGGAGCAGAAATTAGGCCATTCAGCCCATTGAGTCTGCTCTGCCATTCTATCATGGCTGATAAATTTCTCAACCGTGTTCTCCCGCTTTCTCCCTGTAATCATTGATCCCCTTGGTACTCAAGAACCAATCTATCTCAGTCTTAAATTTCTAGCGCTGAGTATGGAATGCATGTAAATTCTGATTTATCCACAGCCAATTCAGCTGCAGCTTTGGTATCTATCAAAGATTCTTTTGGATACAGTGAGGTTCACTGTATGTGAACAATATCCATTTAGTCACGAGATATTGTTGACCTGATTACGCAGGCTGTCATACTTCCCTCCATAATACAGGTACAGATTGACTAGTTGCATTTGCAAGATTGTAGCTGCATGGCCACCACTTCCTTGTTACTATCTGCAGCTGGTCTACTCTGCTAAACTGCTAAAGACTATGTTCCACACCGCACCAACCTGCAGTGTGAAAACATGGGCAGAACCATTTTTGTTGTGGATGTGATATTACTTCACTTTGTACTGACATGGTGCTGCAAACTTGAGTTGCTGCACATGTGTGGTGAGGTTGTTCATGAACATAACCTGATCTAAGGACAGAAATTTTCACTCCCTTGAGTTGACTGGGCAATTGCAAGGAAGTTGGGAAAATACAGCAAAATGAAAATAGTTTGATTCTTGGTGTCAAGATATTTCCCTTAATGCTTAAATGGGGAGTTTGGAAGCTCACTAATGCATGGATGTGATGACTTTAATGAATTTGCACACATTAGTTGATCTCATCTCCTTTCTATGAGGCTCTCAATCCTGTCCTTTCCCAAGAAACAAGATGATGCCAATTCCTGACACGAAAATCAAAGCATTTACTTGATGACAGAAGCTCACCATCAGCTTCTCCGGACTGTCAGACAATTCTGTCTTCACACGACTTTCCTGCAGACTCCAATGTCACTGTACTCTTCTACCCATCTTAGATTTAAGTCAGCAAAATCAAACCATCAGCCTCACCACAGCATCATGCTGTTTTCAGACCAACTCACAGTACCCTTCAGCCCTTCACGATTTCATTTTGGAGCTCAGGTTCAGGGACAGTAAGGACTGTGTATGTTTCTGCCAGATTGCTTTGTGCACAAGGACATGCACGCACCTCATGCATCTTCACACAAGGAACCTTGTAGCCCTTAGTTTAATTTCTTGATGCTAACTCATTTTGCATTGACTTGAATTTGTCACACTGTCTGGCTTGCATTTTTTTTAGCACAGTGGGAAAAGCATGCAGCTTATTATGATTCAGAGCACTGGTCGGTCAAAGGGGTAAGCATGGTGCTGTATGAAACCACACCAAGCCAATGTTACAACTACAGAACGTGCCAGCAGTTTACACCACAAACACACTGTATGTGCTTCAACCAAATGGCCATGTCTCAAAGTCCAAGGGCATCATACTTAGTGGGATGAAAGGGAACTGTGGCTTGTCAGGGGGAAAAACCACAGTCAGTCAAAGAGTATGGCCAATCTCAGTCCAGGAGGTTGATCAGAGCCAGTTAGGTCTTCGCTCCTACTGAAGTCCAGAGATCAGAGTCTTTGAAGTCCAACGATTGGACCATAGTCAATGCAGGGATTACATATCTGTCAGTCAGAATGATATGTAAACATCAGTCTGGGTCTGGCCTATGTTCAGCTGTGGATGTAGTGCCAGATCACTCAAAGGTGGTTCCACGGCCAGTCCTGAGCGTTTGGGCTCCTCTGCAAATGAAGGGAAATTTCCCAAATTCCCTGTTGTATGTAATTTTTCATCTCAAAATTTCCAATGTTGGGTGACTTATACTTGTCAGCATCCCCCACTGGAGTCATTGTATTCAAAAACAGCACTCTGCTCCTTTCCTGCAGACTCTGAGTTTGGACCAGCTTTTCCTGCATGATAGTACGAGTTCACACCAACCCTCCTGAAATATTGTGAATGTAGATGAGGTAGTATAGTATAGCATCTATATGAGAGGTTTTCAGCAATAGATGTATCCAAGAGGAAATAATATTATGACAACAGTCAATGAGTGTAGGCTGAAAATCATGTTGTGATATATTCTTTTCCTCATCAGAGATGAAGCTTAAGAAATGACTGATGGAAGAATTACTAACACTAGAACTAAAATATATGTCGGAGGGCTCAGCAGTGAGTAAAGGAGATGTACAATAGTTTTGCAGCTTGTTCTTGTACTCATAATCCAAAATCATGGACTAATAATTTGAAGACTTGCATTGAAATTTCACTCTAACACTGTGAATTGAATTCAGTTAAATAAGTAAATTTGGAGAGAAAGCTTTAGCAGAAATAGTACAAATGAAGCGATATGAAATTTGTAAAACCCAACTCAATCAGAGATACCCTTAAGGGAGATAACTTACCAGGTCTGGCCTAGATGTGACCCAGACCCACAACACAGTGGTAGATTTGTAAGGGCCCTCTGAAATAGCTGAGCAAACCATTCCACTACTTTAAACCACTGCAGAATATAGGACAGATCCAGCAGAAATGGTAACACTGTAATACACTGTTGGGACAGTGTTTCTGGGAGTCCTAAGCTTGAATCTAAACTCCATGAAGTCTCACGACATTAACTCATTATTGGGAAAGGAAACCTTCTCCTGATTACCGCCATACTCCTTCACATTGAAAACCATTGGGTAACACTGGTGTTAGCTAAGAATGGTCCCTCTAAAACGTATGGGTTTGCAGCTGCACAGAATATAGCACATAGCTAACAAACAATCCATGGACAATCAACAACCTTTTTTTGATGATTGCAAATATGCTAGTTGTGCAATTATTCTAAACTGCTAATGCAGTGCAACAAATAGTCTACACACAGCAAAGATAATAGAGTCATTGGGTTCCACAACCTTCTGTCCAACTCGTCCAAGCCGACCAGACATCCTAAAGTTAATCTAGCATTGGCCAGTGTTTGACCCATATCACTTGAAAGCCTTCCTACTCATGTATCCATCCAGATGCCTTCTAAATGTTGTAATTGCGCCAGCCTCTGCCACTTCGTCTGGCAGCTCATTCCAAACATGCACCATCCTCTGCATGAAAAAGTTACTCTTTAGTCCCTTTTAAATTTTTCCACTCTCACCTTAAACCTATGCCCTCTAGTTTTGTACTCTGCTACCCTGGAGAAAAGACCTTGGCTATTCATCCTATCTATGCCCCTCATGATTTTATAAACCCCTATAAGGTCAACCCCTCAGCCTCTGACACTCCAGGGAAAATAGCCTGAGCTTATTCAATCTCTCCCTATAGATCAAACACTCCAACCCGGGCAAAATCCTTGTACGTCATTTCTGAACCCTTACAGGTTTCACATCATCTTTCCTATAGCAGGGAGACCAGAATCAAATGCAGTATTCTAGTAATGGCCATCCAATGACCTGTACAACCTCAGCATGACCTCCCAACTCCTACGCTCAATGCACTGATCAATAAAGGCAAACACACCCTAAATACCTTCTTTGAAATCCTGTTTCTACCTCTGACTCTACTTTAGAGGAACCCACACTCCAAGGTCTCTTTGTTCATCAATATCTTGGCAAGTGCACAAAGTGTGATCTGGATGGAGATTTTGAATAACATCGAGGACAAAACAGCCCATCTGATCAGAACCTATCCATTACCTTAAACATTCAGTCCCTTCACTGGACTGGCTGAGTATGGAAGGATAAACATGTTTAATTGGACTTGCAGCAGTCATTGAGAAAATCAAAAAAAACAAAGAATTGTGAGTTATGGAAATCATAAGTTTCAACTCAAAACATTAACTCTGTTTGTCTCTTCACAGAAGCTGAAAATGTGTTGCTGGTTAAAGCACAGCAGGTCAGGCAGCATCCAAGGAACAGGAAATTCGACGTTTCGGGCCAGAGCCCTTCATCAGGACAGGAAATTCGACGTTTCGGGCCAGAGCCCTTCATCAAGCTGTCAGACCAGATAAGTTTCTCCACCAATTTCTGTTTTTGTTGAGACAACCAATTTAAGGAGAAATCTACTTTACTTTGCTTTGCTGATCTATCTATCATGACACATCTGTTCATGATTGTATTGCACTGAATAGTCTGAGTAGAGACACAGTTCCCTTTTCACACCGAGGACATATTCCATTGTGTTGTGTCGCACTGTCATTGTGTTAAATCAGATTGATTCAGAACATTAAAGGTTAAATATGACTCTTCTTCAGAACAGAGCTGGGGAGCAATGACGCAAGCAGAACTATGGTCCACCACAGTTCCAACAGCAGAAGGTTTCACTTGGATACAGTTGTAAAGATTATAACTCACTCATTATGGTTCGATTCCACACAAAACTTGAGCTTCATCTGGACTTCTTCACCACTAAGAGGCATCATTCAAGTACGCAATAGAATACACTCACTTATCTACATGAGTGAAACTCCATAAAACTCAGGAAGATCAGAACCACATCCATTACCTTAAACATTCAGTCCCTTCACGAACAGAATATCATGACTTCAGCATGTACCATCACCAAGTTGCACTGGAGCAGCACGTTAAGGTTTTTTTGACAGTACTTTCTAACCCTGTGTTTTCTACCATTTAAAAGAGAAAAGGCAGATGCACCACTACCTTCAAGTTATCTTCCAAGTTGCATGTCAATTTGACTCATCATTATGCCTACACCAAAATCCTTGAACTCCATGTCCAACAGTGCTTTGACTGTAACTAAGCTAAGTGGATAGTAGAATTCAACGTGGTGACTTATTATCTTCTCAAGCACAAAATATGGATCATGCCAGCATTACTCACATTCCACCCAGGAACAGATTTTTTATTGAAATAACTATATTTATAACTCCCTAACAACAGAGAGGAAAATATAACAACATGCTCAGATCTTGCGTGTAGTACATTCCTCTCTGTTTACAAAAATTGTGTTTAATGTAAATTGTGCATGTTCATAATTTCTTAGAATACTATATAACTAAACCAACAATCACTATAGCTGATAATTCAACAAGTTGGATTGCTTCATTGTTTTATTGGAAAGAATATGTTTTCCCTTAACACCAGTATGTGTTTTTAAAAAGTGAGTTGGGCCAGAAATACTGAGAAGTGCAACATGTTTCTTCTTCCTTCCTAAATACCTTAATAATAACTATCTGTCTTCTTTCTCTTTCAGCCTGGGCATTCTGTTTCATTTCCATTAGCTCTCTCAACATCTCACACTGTCAGATATGAGTTTGACTTTGATGATCAACTCCACTTCATTGTTGGAACTGTGACATTGATTGATTTGCCTCAACCAAAGATGCTGGGTTACTGGTAATTTCTGTAAAACTAGCAAACTTTCAGCTCCGTTTTGAAGATAAATGCAACTTGGTGATGGGGCTACAAACTGCAGTGGGCTTTTAGACTACTTCTCTGTCAGACACTGGCAAGTCATTTCTGCATGACAAGTAATTCAGTGGCCAGAAATGTATCAGTCTTCATGGGCTGCATTGTGGCTCAGTGGTTAGCACTGCTGCTTCATAGTGTCAGGTGTCTGGGTTTGTTCTCTCTTTGTGTTTGTATGGGTTTTCTCCCACAGTACAAAGATGTGCAGATTGCCCATAGTGTGCAGACTAAGGTAGATTAGCCATTGGAAATGCAGAATGACAGGAATAGGGGTGGGATGATCTGTGGAGGGGTGATACAGCCTCCTTCCACGCTTGGGGATTCTCTGATGAAATGTGGAAAGAAACCTACTTTTGCATGACTTTCAACATTTAATATTGTACAGATGAACACTAAAAATCAATGCACTATATTGAAGCCCTGCTTTTGCTGTGGATGGCATTTTGATTCTTTGAATTAATATGATCATATAAGAGCTTGGTGGTCACTTAACAAAGTAAACATTTCACAAGCGTGTTTGGAAGTTAAAACATCATGTACAATTGGAATTACCTCTTTTCAAACTTGGGAGTAATTTTGCTAATTAACGACATTGACAAAAATTGATTATTTGAAATTTGTTTTATAATTATTTATTGACTAAACAGAAATATATGAGTTTACGTGAAAACACAAATAACACAATTTTTTTACATCCTGTTTTCTTTACTTGTTAGAGTTATATTTGGTCTTTCAGCATCTTTGTCTGTTTGACCATCCCCATATAGTGTGACTGAATGACTGTGGTGGATCCTCTAATGTTCACACATCACCGCTTACTCAAAGCACATGAATTGCATTTGGTGTGTAAGCAGCTGGCAGTTGAGTGATGATGGTCTCCGACAGTCTGTAACTGGTGCTAAAGTTCATGAGCGTCAATCTGCCATGTCAGCATCGATGTGTGAAGTGCATTAGGTGATGGCAGGATGGGTCTACACCAAGTTGTAGTTGTCAGGAACTGGCTCTGACCTTCTGTTGGGAATTTTCACTGTCTACATTTCATGGTAGAGGAGAGGTGTTTGGAAAAGCGATGTAAGTAGGCCGAATTGGGCTTTTAATGAACTGCAAATGCACTGAAATGAAATTGTCACCTCTTCGGACTCACCCTATCTAAGCTCAGGGCAAATCAAGACCTTCTTTTGCAATAATGCAAATCTATACTTTTTTCTTTCTCATCTTATTTTGTCACCACACTTGTCATTACTCTCATGATATCAGGGTGGGAGAATTCACTCAAAATTTTAAAATTCAACCTCGCCTTTCAAATTCACAACTGTCCCAGAAGATGGCATTCCAAGGTAATGTCTGGGACTGTAATTTTCAAAGTTTCCCAGCACTGGATCAAAATCCCATGACCATTTGATGTCTAACCCAATAATTCAGATCTCTGAATCATTTATAGAGTCAGGGCAACACGAAAACAGTGTTGTAGTGTGGTTACAGGGAGAGGGCTGGAGATAGGGCACAGTGTAGAGGGCTCGCTCCTTCCACCTCCTGTGGTGACCTGGCGAAGTCCCCTGTTTATAATTCACATTTTTATAAGTGGTAGAGCAGGCCATCCCTGCTGTTTCCCTGACCTGCAGAGGGGTGTTGCTATGGTAACCTCTGTTAGGCCATCCAGTTGGGGTCTGCATGGAACACTTCAGTGCACGGAATCTTGTTGCCCACCAATTAAACAAAAACATTCTAATCAGATTCAACCCAGCAAGGAGACTTCCTCTGCGTTTGTTTAAAAAATCTCGCTGATTTGAACTGATCTGTTGCTTTTTTACAAACTTTTTGTCAAGTACATCCTTTGAACATCCTGTACTTTCCAATACAGTGAAGTCGGGCTAAATTTCTCCGATTTCTCCTTAAAGTGTGACGGCCAGTGAGTTTCACAGTGGCCCACAATCAATTTTCTCACACCGTCTTCTACGTTTCTCCTCACTAATTATACTCCTGAGATGTTGGCTGCATTTCCCATGAAATCGTGTTTCCTGTGCTCCAGGTAAGAATCTTCTCCTGGTTTCCTTGTACCACCCACCCCTGCCCCAAAAGCCCAGCTGCCACTACTTCAGACTCTCCCAATCAAGCATTGATCTCTCAGACTGCAGGGGCTCGGTCTGGAAACGTCTCAAGGGGAAAGACAAGCTCCTTCCAGGACAGAGATCTGAAGGTGCTGCTGGGCTGTCTGGTGGAGAGGATGGAATCCTTATCCTTGCTCACTCCCCCATCCCCCAAAGGGAACACCATAACAAAGCCAACCAACTTGGCATAAAGAGCTGTGTGGGTCAGTGCTGTGTACGAGTGAAAAGATTTTCTGCACTCTGCAAGATCAAATGCCACCATTTCTCTCTGTTACCCTTACTCAGATACGGCACATGCCTTTGCCAAGGCTCATGAACTACTTGCATGCATTGTTGTTCCACCCAAGGGCTCACAGCATCACATCCTCCCAAACTGCTAACCTTTCTGCATTTCCAGCTTACTCACTGGGGATACCTGATGACTTCTTGTGACAATGCTGTGGCTTTAGGAAGTTTGCTTTGTCCTGGTTACGATTAAGCAAAGTTTTAAGGCAGAGGTGCCGAATTGGCTAGTGAGAGCCAAGAAAGTAAACAACTTGGGAGGCCTTGTTTTTATTTAAGTTGGAATAATAGGTGCAGCCTGGATGGGTGTGGCCAGCTCTCACAAATCAGGATTTCTAGTTTTTTAGTTTTTTTTAGTTTTGAGATTCAGCATTGGTTGCTATTGTGATGTTTGAAAAAGTGGAACCTATTTTCCCCCTCTCTTGATTATAGCCAAAAGCTAACGGTTCTCATTGTAGGTTGCTGGATTTACATGTGAGACAAATCTGTTTTCTGAATTTGCCTTTTTGCCAAAGGTGTGTTTATGGAATACTACAATATTGAAATAGTTAATTAATAGTAGTTGTATATATTGTTCTGTTAAGTTTTCCAGTCGAGTTAATTTATTCTAAGTTCTTCTTGCTTTTGTTGTACTTTTTAACGATAGTATTTGAATACATTATGTTTTGTTTAATATCAAGTAGTTTGACCAGTAAATAGTGTTGGGACACATCTGTCTTTAAGTAAGAAAAAAATTAGGGCTAGTCTACCTTCTTAAAATATTTTGAGAGGGTCTGGTCTGGTCCGGTCCATAACACTCTCCTGCTCATCATCACCTCCCTCCGCTCATGTGTCCCTCTCTGTCATACTGAGTCTCTCCCTTTGTCTCATTGCAAAGAAAAACTGGCCCACACTCTCACAGATTGATCCCTCAATTGACCTACCTGTAATCACTACATTACATCACTTGAACTGACTGTGACAATCCCCATATAGTGTGATTGATTGACTGTGGTGGATCTCTAATGTTCACACATCACCACTTACTCAAAGCACACGAATTGTATTTGGTGTGTAAGCAGCTGGCAGTCTGAGTGATGATGGTCTCCGACAGTCTGTAACCTGGTGCTAAAGGTAATGAGTGTCAATCCGCCATGTCAGCATCGATGTGTGAAGTGCATTAGGTGATGGCAGGATGGGTCTACACCAAGGTGTAGTTGTCGGGAACCGGCTCTGTTCTTTCTGTTGGGAATTTTCACTGTCTACGTTTCGTGGTAGAGGAGGATGTTTTGGAAAAAGCGAATGTAAGTCGGCCGAATTGGGCTTTTAATGAAACTGCAAATGCACTGAAATGAGGTCGTCACCTCTTCGAACTCACCTTTCTAAGTCAGGCAAGTCAAGACCTTCTTTTGCAATGATGCAAATCTATACTTTTTTCTTTCTCATCTTATTTTGTCACCACACTTGTTCAATACTCTCATGACATCAGGGTGGGAGAATTCACTCAAAATTTTTTAAAATTACACCTAAGCCTTTCAAATTCACCAACTGTCAGAAGATGGCATTCCAAGGTCATGTCTGGGACTGTAATTTTCAAGTTTTCCCAGCACTGGATCAAAATCCCATGGACATTTGATGTCTAACCCAATAATTCAGATCTCTGAATCATTTATAGAGTCAGGGCAACACGAAAAGAGTATTAAATCCAATTCATCCATGAAGACCAGATAACTTAATTTTAGTCCCATTTGCCAGCACTTAGCTCATATCCCTCTAAACCCTTCCTGTTCATATACCCATCCAGATGCATTTTCACTGTTGTAATTATGCCAATGTCCACACACTTACTCTGACAGCTCATTCCATCGCAATACCACCTTTGTGTGAAAAAGTTGCGCTTAGACCCTTTTAAATCTTTCCCTTTTCAACTCTGCCTCTAGTTTTGGACTCCCCACCACATGGAAAAGTCATATCTATTTACCCTCACGATTTTATAAATCTCTGTAAGGTCACCCCACTCAGCCCAGGAAAACAGCCAATCTTGTGGGCAGTGACTCTGTTGTCATTGTGTATCCCTCCTCCACATTCGTGTTTTGCCCCTTGATTTGTTCTATTCTGACTTATTTTGCCTACCCATTACCCCCTTTGTTATTGTGCGGTCTTCAATCTCATCACAGACCATCCCATGGTTTTTCTTTCACTCTCTACTCTTGCATTTGCTTAAAACATGTATCCCTTACTGCTGGATTTAATGTGGTGAGGATAATGTGGGCATAGGTGACTTCAAGGGGCATTTAACATACTTCGGCTCTCCTTTATCACCCCAGCATGAAAGCTCATTGGATTGAGGCATCAATTTGGTACTTAAGGGCTCTCCTTTGTCCAATCAGGAGCCTGCTCACTGAATCCTTGCCCTGTCCACACATACCAACCCGAGGTAACTGCTCAATCAGAAATTTGTAGGCTCAGGGTTGGAAGCACAAGTGGCACACCATGACCAGCTTCACCACTGGGTAAGAAAGTGGGTATTTTGGGGACACTATTGGGGATGGGGTGAGTAACCCTCCCTGTCCCAATTAGCCCCAGATTACTGTCCCAATTAGCCCCAGATTCAGGCAAGTGGAGCTTCCCCGTGAAGAAAACACGCCCTGTTCCCACCACTGGGAGAGAGCGGTATTCAGCCCAATGAGTGGCTTAGGCCTTGGAATCAAGGGTTTATGGAGATAAGGAATGATCAGCCATGATCATATTGAATGGCGGTGCAGGCTCGAAGGG
>NC_083411.1:66307870-66401815 GCF_020745735.1 Hemiscyllium ocellatum
TTGCAGAAGGAATGGTCTTTATGGACCATGGTAGGGGTGGGGAGGGAGATATATTACCTAGTGCATTCGCAGCTATCCTCCCCCCCAGCCTCATCCCTCTCCCATTTATCTCTCAGCCCTCTTGGCCCACAAGCCTCATTCCTGATGAAGGGCTTATGCCCAAAACATCAACTCTCCTGCTCCTCAGATGCTGACTGACTGGCTGTGTTTTTCCAGCACCGCACTCTTCAACTTTGATCTCCAGCATTTGCATTCCTCACCTATATATTTGGGAAAGCTAATATAACTTTATCATTTGCTGCAAGGCTGAGTGGATACAAAAGTAGAGATGTTAAGCTTCAGTTATACAGTGCACTGATGGTTCCATAATGTGAGAGTCTGTATACAGTATGGCTTGTATTATGGAAAGAAGGAACGCAAATATATTCAAAGCAATTCATAACAGCGGTAACCTTATTAAATTATGTTGGAGGTGCCAGTATTGGACTAGGATGTACAAAGTTTGAAAATCACATATCACCAGGTTTTAGTCCAACAGGTTCTTTTGGAAGCACTAGCTTTCAAAAGTTTGCTTTGAATTCTATGTCATACGATCTTATACTCCATAACCACTGATGAGGAGAGAGCGGCGGTCAGAAAGCTAGTGCTTCCAAATAAACCTGTTGGATCATAACCTGGTGTGTGATTTTAACCTTATTAAATGGTGGAGTAAGCCCCAGGGACAGGATGGCCTACTCCTGAGCCATGTTCCCTTATTCAGATATTTGTGTTGAATGGGAATGTAGTTCAGATACTGAGTGGGGAGGAGAGTTGGTAATTTCACAAATCCCATTAATGCAATGTTCCCAGGCAGTTAAAACTGGAGGCAAAGAGTTAAGATGTACATGAGGGGTCATGATGTCTAAATCTAAGATGTATTTAGATTAGATTAGATTACTTACAATGTGGAAACAGGCCTTTCGGCCCAACAAGTCCAACCAACCCTCCAAAGAGCAACCCACCCAGACCCATTCCCCTACACCTAACACTACAGACAATTTAGCATGGCCAACTCACCTAACCTGCACATTTTTGGAGTGTGGGAGGAAACCAGAACACCGGAGAGTGCTCACGCAGACACAGGGAGAATGTGCAAACTCCACACAGACAGCTGCCTGAGGCGGGAATTGAACCTGGGTCTCTGGCGCTGTGAGGCAGTAGTGCTAACTACTGAGCCACTATGCCGCCCATAGGGTCATAAAGTCAGAGATGTACAGCACAGAAACAGATCCATCATCCATGGTATCAGATATCCTAAATTAATGTAGTCTTATTTGCCAGCATTGGGCCCATATCACTCCAGACTATTCCTATTTATATATCCATCCAAAAGCCTTTTAAATGTTGTAATTATACCAGCCTCGAAAACTTCCATACACACACCACCTTCTGCATGAAACTGCGCCCCAAGGTCTCTTTGTTCAACAACGCTCCCAGGACCTTAACACTAAGTGTATAAATTCTGCCCTAACTTACTTTTCGAAAATGCAGCACCTCACATTTATCTAAATTAAACCCCATCTGTCACTCCTCAGCCCATTGGCCCAGCTGATCAAGGTCCAATTGGACTCTGAGGTAACCTCGTCACTTATTTGATCACGTGAGATCACATTTGGAACACTGCAGGTAAATTCTGATCTCCCCATTTCAAAAATGACTTTCAGGTGAGAATGGAGAAGAGGGAACAGCAACATAATTGAATCCCACACACAAATGAATGAGGGAATATGAGCATCGAGTTAGAATTGTGTTGGAACAGTTCTGAAGATGAGTTGTACCAGACTGGAATCAATATGTTAGTTTCTTTCTCCACAGATACTGCCAGACCTGCTGATTTTTTCCAGGAATTTCTGTGTTTGTTTCAGATTTCCAGCATCTGTAGTATTTTGCTTTAGTTATGATGTTAAAGTGACAATGTTGGACTGGTGTGGACAATTTCAGAAGTCATACGATGTCAGGCTATAATCCAACAGGTTTATTTGAAATCAGAAGCTTTCAGAGCACTGCTCCTTCATCATCTGATGAAGAAGCTTGTGATTTCAAATAAATCTGTTGGAATATAAACTGACATTGTGACTTCTGAATTTGCTTTAGTTAGAATTGTGCTTTTATTATAAGCACTTACATGTATACATTTTTCAAATCTCATCAAAGTCTGAATTTGAAAGTAAGAGTACGATCATTTTCCTGTGTAACATTTTTGAATTTTCCATTTAATTTAGGCTGGGATTTACTGGCTAAATTTAATGGATCATTACGTTACGGACTGGATTCTCGTTATAACAGCTCTCCTGCAACTCATCGGTCTCAGCTGGATCTATGGTCAGTCAATCATAAAAGAGACCGAAACAAATAAACAGATTAAATTTAAAGTACTTTGTGAAAAGTAAGGTTTCTTTAATAAAATCAGACCAAATGAATCAGATGCTGGCAGACGTGTATCAGAATTCACTTGCTCTTCCTGACAATGAAACCTAATTGGTTCCAGAAACCAGCATGAAACACACACATCATTTTTTTGCACCCTTCACTCAGGATCCACTTGTTTTTGCTGGATTTCAGCCAATTTTACTACAGTCATTGTCTTGTTAATTGCTGATACTTGTATTATTGCACAAATCCAAGATCACATAGGGAGTTTACCTTTCTGCTGTTAGATTGCTTCACAAATATGTGATGTACAAAGGTTCCTGACTGACCTTCAGTAGCAGTGATAATATTAGCAGCCAGCTTGCAGTTACTGTGTGTTTGTTGTATGTAGTGAGGCAGCACAGAGCCCAGACTGTGTAAGTATGAGTTTTATAGCAATATAAGTACTTAAGACAATGAGACCATAAGACAGAGGAGTTGAAGTAGGCCATTCACCCCACTGATTTTGCGCCACCATTCAATGAGGTCATGGCTGATTTGACTATCCTTCACTCCACTTTCCTACAATTTCCCCACAATGTTTGATTCCTTTACTGATTTACAATCTATCTTACATGAATAGACTTATATACCTAGCCTCCACAGCACTCTGTGGTAAAAAGAATACCACTACACTCTAAGAGCAAAAGGTCTTCCTCATCTCTGTCTTAAATATGTAACCTCTTGGTTCTCAGGAGATGCCTTCTGGTCCCAGACTCTAGCATAAGTGAAAACAGCCTCTATTCCGATATCTGATCAAGCACAATCGTTAACAATCATATACTTTTCAAAATAGATCGCCTCTTATTCCACGAAATTCAAAAGAGCTCAAGCCCAAACTACTCGAACACTCCTGAAAAGAAAATCTCTCCATATCCGAAATTAATCTCATGAACCTTCTTTGGACTGCCTCCAAAGCCAATATTTTTTTTGAGGGGGAGATGATGACCTGATGATATAATCGCTGGATTGTTAACCCAGGTACTGCCTGAGGGATCCAGGCTCGAGTCCCATCATGGCAAATGGTGCAATTTGAATCATAAAATCTCTGCAATGTGGAAGCGGGCCATTTGGCCCAACGAATGCACACCAATTCTTTGTTGAACATCCTACCCAGACCCAGACCCCCTACCCTATCCCTGTAATCATGCATTTCCCATGCCGAACCAGCCGAGCCTGCACATCCGTGGACATTATAGAGGAAATTAGCACGGCCAGTCCAACCAAGCTGCGTAACTTTGGACTGTGGGAGGAAACTGGAGCACCTGGAGGAAACCAATACAGACATGGGGAGAATGTGCAAAATCCACACAGACAGCCACCTGAGGCTGGATTTGAACCCAGGTCCGCGGGGCTGTGAGGCAACATTGCTCACCACTGAATCACTGTGCTGCCCCGTTTTATTGAATTCAATAAAAATCTAGAATTAAGAGTCCAATTATGACCTTGAATCAATGTCAATGATTGAAAAAACCCTCTGGTTTGCTAATGTCCTTCAGGAAAGAAACTGCTATCCTTACCTGGTCTGGACAACATGTGACTCTGGACACATAGCAGTATGGTTGACTCTGAACTGCTCTCTGGGATAGACGATAAATTCTACTGAGCCAGTGGCATCCTCATCCCATGGAGGAATAGAAACTGTTCCGAATATTCCAGCCATGGTCTCACTAGTGCCTTGAACATTTATAACAAAGCTTACCTATTTTTGTATTCTGTTTGCTTTGAAATAAAGGCCAACTATCCATTTTCCTTCCCTCATACCCATAAAATTTAAAGGCCAGGCTTTTCAGATTTATGCACAAGGAACCCCAAATCCTTCTGTGCTGCAGCTTTCTGCAGTCTTTTCAGTCAAATAATATTCAACTCCTCTATTCCTCCCGCCAAAGTGTATTACTCACATTTTTCCACTTTATATTCTACCTGGCTAGTTTTTGTTCTTTCACATAACCTGTTGTATCTCTCAATAGAATCTTTGTGTCATCCTCACCAAATGCCCTCCCACCTATTTTTGTGATCTGGAAACTTGGTGATTGTATATTTACTTTCTTCATTCCAGTCATAATCGAGGCCCTAGCTCTAATCTCTGTCATACAGTTACAGGTTGCCATCCTGAAAATGTCCCCACTTTGGGTGGCACAGTGGCCCAGTGGTTAGCACTGCTAACTCACAATAATTCTGTGTTGTTTTGTATCTTGAGGACCACAATAGCACAGAATTACTGAGCTGAAACCAATAGCTGAGTTCTGTAGCCATGAAGATGGCCTCAACCACGATCTTGGTTACAAGTCGTACTACATGTGACCCCATTACACTGTTCTGTACCTGTAAGATCTTCCTTACTGTCCAGTTTTGACACCATCACCTTGATAACTTATTATGATCTCTCTACCTTATTTAATGTGTACAGTTTTGGATTAGTACTTGTTACTTTGGTTAGACCCTCGGCGTGTGACTCTTATACCTACCATGTTATTCCAGTCATTTGGTTTGTCTCCAGAACTACCTTATTTTTAATATTTTGTAATTATCTCTCTTCCTTAATGAATCAGATTATAGATCATCCCTTCACCTGCTATTCAGCTGTTGACACTTTATTCACACCATCTGACACTCTTGATCACCTGCAGAGACCTATTATTCAGTCTGTCAACACTCCACTCACACCACTTGTATGATATTTTGATCTCTCTGATTATAAACTCTGTGTCTGTGTGCTTCTCTTTACTTCACCTGACGAAGGGGCAGTGCTCCGAAAGCATTTGATTTCAAATAAACCTTTTGGACTATAATGTGGTGCCATGTGACTTCTGACCTTGTCCACCCAGGCCAACACTGGCAGCTCCATATGTTGTGGTTACAACTTCATTAAAAGCCCGTTAAGTATCCATACAAACACTGTCAGTCTAGAACAACCCTACAGTGTTACTTATATTGATCCCAGACATAGCAGGCAGGCAGGGGGAAGGAGTGTCCTGCCTGATGGGTAGGGATCTAAAGGTTCTACTGCATAGTGTGGTGTTGAGGTGGGATTTCTTCTTACCCCTGGATTGGTAAGATCAGGGCATGACATGACAACCTGGTCCGAGGTTGCCACCTGGATCAGTGCAATCTCAGCCATCTGGAGGAATACCCAGCAGTGAAAGAAGGAAGTCAATGATCTTCTCCACTTTGCTAGTAAGTGCTACCATGTTTGTTATCTCACCCTCACCGTAACTCTCTTGCTATACCCACCTTCCACTGAGTCTCATGCCCTACCAATCTCACTACAGCTTGCAATCTGTCTCCCTCCGCTCACTCACACCTACCCCAATCCCAGACACCATTAATCCTGCAGTCCCTCTGCACTGCTTGTTCACTCAGGATACCTCCCAGCTGCACCTACAGTAACAATTGGGACACGTCCTTTCATCTCCATTAATACCTGCCTCTGTCTCATTTCAGGAAGTAAGCAGCCCACAGTAGAGCAGAAAGACTCAAGCCAGGTGGTGGGCTGACCTTCATTCAGTTCCTAACCCCTTACATGGAGTAAACACTAATGTTGACCACCCTGAGCAGCTGGTTGCCCATGTCTAAGCACATGGAATTGGTATCAGAGACTGCCCATGACTTACTGTGCCAGCACCCCATTACACCCTCCTTGATTTGACAGAGTCCTGTTGACAACCACAACAAGATTCCTTCCTTTGTGTCTGCACTAAATGGCAAGGAGCGACTGGAATAATATCCCTGGCTGAGGTAGCAAACACACAAAGGCAAAAGGCAAGGCAAGGGAGAGGTGTTGTGAGCATCCAGGCCAGCTCAGAATGAGTGAGAATTGGGACAGCAAGTGACCAGCCTGGAGATGCAGCCTGGGTTCATGCTCTTGGGTGTGCTGGCCGAGGCATTACAATGATAGTCACTGGGGCAGACTGTGGTGCAGTACTGAAGTGTAGAAATTTTCTGAGATGGCCCAGCAAGATATTAGAGACTGGCACATATCAGATCCAATACCATGAATGTGAAGTGTATGTGGCTGGCATCCTTGGAGTATTCTCTGAGACCTCAGTGCCTAATATTTAGGTCATTTGGAGCAGGTAACAAGCTGAATTCACGAGATCCCCACTCTAATCTCCAGGTCAAGTTTTCTCAATGTTGAGCTTGTTAGGTGAGTTTAAGATAGGAAGCTGAATATTAGTTAGGCGTGTTGTACCATTAGCTTGCTGCTTAATAGGGAATAATCCCATTAATTAGGAACTCATCACTGCTGAGTGACAGATTCAGCTCATTGCTTACTGAAAGAATAAAAAAAAATATGGTCTTCCCGACATCAGAATTGCTACAGTTCTCATCCAATTCTCGAATAAACCTTGCCAAGCTCACATCATCCAGATCCCGACAAGATACTGCTGTCGATCTTCTATCAGCTCACCAATCCACTATCCATGGTCATACTGTACACCCAGCACAATGGGCTCTCAGGTTATTAAGGAGCCTCATGTGTGGTACTATATCAAATGTTTGAGCTGATCCAATATAACTGGATTTCTTTAGGAATCCAGCAGCACCCACATGCTACAGTTGCAACATATCACCTAAGTGGTCATCTCTATTGCATTTAACTCAATGGTGTATTTTATAAGTTTTAATTAATTACACTTATACCCCTGTTCTTTACATTGGAAACACCCCACTCTTTACCCTTCATTGGTTTCTATCAGTATTAATCGTATCCCTAACAAGTGATTTGTTAAAAGATTAGAGAAAATTAGCCTATTTTTGCTGTTGTTCACATGTTTCTATATTTAGGGTTTGTTATGAACTCTTCACTTTCATATTTTACAAGTCCTTAGCAGAAATAGACCCATTCAGCCCCTCAAGCCTGCTCCACCATCAATACGGTCATGATTGATCTGTTTGTGTTTCAAATTCCAAGTAACCTTCATCGCCCAAGAAGAACTCATTCCAGGAAAAGCTTATGTTTCCAATTTGTGCTGGGATGGACAGACCCTTGTTCCTAAAATGGGAGAGAAAGATCAATCAGTTGGTGACAAGAATCAATTTCCTTATCCTGTTTGAAATCTGGAGCAATCCCTTCTCTGGGTTAACCTGTTCATCAGTGCCACCCTGTACAAGATGAACTTCAACAGTAAACAAGCTGCCCTAAAGACAGGACAGAGTGAGTGATGGTGTCTCTCTTCTTCCTTGTTGTTCACAGGGACAAACAGATTCATCAAGGACATTGAGATGATGATTGGGGAAAGGACTTGGCTCTTCTGGCTGTGGTGGAGAATGTGTTGGATTCTGATCTCTCCGTGTTTGCTGGTGGTAAGAAGCTGTTACACATTATTTTGATTTAAACTGAAAATACCCAATCTCTCATTCTGTTTCTGATTTAGTTTTGTATCTTATCCACATTCAGGCAGTCTTAATCTGGTCCTTGACAACATTT
The DNA here is from genome assembly GCF_020745735.1 of Hemiscyllium ocellatum. Taxonomy (NCBI): domain Eukaryota; kingdom Metazoa; phylum Chordata; class Chondrichthyes; order Orectolobiformes; family Hemiscylliidae; genus Hemiscyllium; species Hemiscyllium ocellatum. The sequence goes on from NC_083411.1 coordinate 66,315,750, forward strand.
GCCCCACTAAGATATGGATCTGTTGAATACCCTGTCTGGTCAGGAGCACTGGGCTGGTGTATGACCATCTTCTGTATTATGTGGATCCCCATCATGGCTGTGGTGAGAGTTGTCCAAGCTGAGGGCCCCACCTTGTGGCAGGTGAGGGACGCTTTGAAATCTTTTAAAGATTAAGTAACAGAGAACATAAAATTAGGTTTTGGATCATGATAGATGCAATGCAAAGCATATTGTTTCAAAGTCAAAATGTCTTTTTGTTGTCCTTTCATTTATGCTCAGTTCAGTCCACCGTGATACCATCTTGGTTCAGGCACTAAAGCTGGAGTGGACTGGAAGTAGTATCTGTGAATGTTTGAATATACAACTAAAAGAAAGTGGATCGGTTAGCTCAGTTGGTTGGATGGGTGAGTTGGTGATGCTGAGTGATGCCAATCCCTGTACCAGCTGAGGTTACTGTGATGAACTCTCCTTCTGGAACTCTCCCCTTGATCCTCAGGTTAAACCACCATCAATCACCTCGCTCTCTGTTGAGAGAGCAGCCCTGTGATCTGATAGGACTATGGTTATTTCAATGTTACAAAAAAACATAATTTATCACATTTATGCAATTAAATCAAAGATAGGTTTTAAAATAATAAAAGAATTGCACTATTGGAACACATCACAAATATGAACATATCAGTGTGTTGCAATACCTTGGAAAATGCAGGTCACCTTAATTTAACAAATATAAACAAAAGGTCCACTAAACTCTATATTTTGTATTTCAGTCATGGATCACAGATTGTTAGGTTGATTTCATTAAATTCTCAATCAATTCATACACTATTTATGCACCTTACAAAGTTGGAGTTTGGACTGTTTCAAAACTATCTCTCAGTTTCAGAATGGTGTCTTCTGCATTGCAGATCTTTACGTTTGTCTGGTTGTAATAACAAGTAGTGGCATTAGGTGGTGGGATTCAGTAGTTTTCGAATAAAGTCCACGTGGAACATTTCCTGGTTTCAGTACAGGTTTGTCAAGATCAATCTCACATTTTGTTTCTTCATGCTTTCAATGAGAGAAAAGGCAGGGAGACAGTGAGTTTTGAGGAAGGAATTCCAAAGTCCCGTAATTCAGCAACTGAGGGGCCATCTACTAATGGTCAAACTATTTAAACAGCAAGGGTTCAAAATGCTTGATTTAGACAACCACACATGTCACAGAGATTTCCAGGAAAGGGTGAGCCAAGACCATGGAAAGATTTGGAAACAAGCAGGAGAATGTTAAACTTGAGTACTTACTTAAGCAGGAGCCAATATGAATTAGTGAGAAAGGAATGATCGATGATCAGGACTTGATGTAATTAAGAGCACAGATTTGAATTATTAAGTTCACAGAGGGTCGGATTTGGGAGGTCAGCTGAGTTGTTACTTGAATAGGAGAAAGTGAGGACTGCAGATGCTGGAGGTCAGAGTCAAGAGTGTGGTGCTGGAAAAGCACAGCTGGTCAGGCAGCATCCAAGGAGCAGAGAATTAATGTTTCGGGCTAAAGCCGTGATGAAGGGCTTTAGCCAAAAATGTCGATTCTCCTGCTCCTTGGATGCTGCCTGACCTGCTGTGCTTTTCCAACATCAAACTCTCGATTTGCTATTTGAATAGCCAAGTGCCAATGGCATGACTGCATGGGTGTGGATTTTTGCAACAGAGGATTTCTGTAACTACAGAGGAATCGAATCAGATTATGCAGGCAAAAATATATGGTTTTAGTGGTGTTATGAAAATGTTGTCAGAAGCTCATTTCAGCATCAAATACAGATCAAAACAAATCGTCACAAGTAGGGTGATAAAGAAAGTTTATGGCGTACTTGCCGTTATTGCTCAGGGAACTGAGTACAAGAATCAGGAGGTCATGTTACAGCTTTATAAGACTTTGCTTAGGCTGCATGATGACTATTGCGTTTAATTCTAGTCGCCACATTACAAGAAGGATGTGGAGGCTTTGGAGGGGGTGTAGAAGAGGTTTACCAGGATGAGGCTTGGATTAGAGGGTATGAGCTCTAAGGAGAGGCTAGAAAAACTCAGGTTGTTTTCTCTGGAGCGGCTGATAGAAGCCTACAAAATTATGAGATGGATAGATAGGGTTGACAGTCAGAATCTTTTTCCCCCCCACAGTTCAAAAATACTAAGAGAAGCATTTAAGGTGAGAGGGCAAAAGTTCAAAGGAGATGTGAGGGGCAAGTTTTTTTACACAAAGAGTGTCAGGAGTCTGGAACAGGCTGCCGGGGTGGGGTGGAGGCAGATATGATAAAGGCATTTAGGAACTTTTAATTAAAGACATGAATATGCAAGGAATGAAGGGATGTGAACCAATGGCAGGCAGAAGAAAATAGTTTAATTTTGCATCATGTTCGGTACAATATTGTGGACTGAAGGATTAGTGTCTGTACCGTACTGTTCTATATAAGACCAAGGTTATGATTTGTCTGTCTCAACTACACAAAGTTCACAGAATCTGAGTTGTTATGGTGCAGAAAGAAGCCATTCAGCCCATCATGCCTGTACCAGCCCTCTGAATGCGCAGAAGGCCTTAGTATTATTCCCCCGGCTTTTTCCCATAACCCTGGACATTATTCCCATTTCAGTGATTATCCAGCGCTGTCTCTAGTACACCGAATGATTCTGCAATAAAAGATCAAAACAATGGCACTTTTAAAAGGAGGATGACAGACAAAGGCAGTGACCACAGGGTCAGAGAAAGACTGACCCTGCTGTCTGACACAGCAGTGAATCTGCACTATCACTGCTTTTGCTGTTTGAGTTCATGTATCTCTGGACATTAGAGTGCATTTAGGAAAATTTAACAAACAGTGAAATTCACAGCTGACCTTAGAGGAACCTGTGTGGGTGAGCTCACAGCACAGGAACAGACATGTGCATAGTTTGTACTTGTAATCTTGCTGTAAATCTACAGTAGTGAATAGAGTGGATTCTTTCTTAATTATATCTTTTATTGAGATCGGTCTGTTGATTAAATTTTAAAAATATAAACCATAGGTACTAAGTTAGCATGGAGCAGTGTTTTTTTTAAGAGCAAAAAGATGGTGCTATTTTCTGGGTCTGTAGATTGTGAAGGAGCAACGATGACCTTTAGTTGAGTGAGGTGCTCTTCCTATCAGATGTGGGAGTTTAGGGAGCATTTCCATGTTACTGATGGTTACTTCTGCAGGAAGTGTCTTTGATTGTGAATCCTATCAGATCGCATGGTTCGGTTGGACCAGCAGTTAGAGGCAATAAGGAATTTACAAGAGCTAGGGAATATGACGGGTGGCAGTTATAGGAAGCGAGAAAAGCCGCAGAAACATTCAGGTAGATGGGTTAACTCCAGGAAAATTAGGATGGGTAGGCAGGTAGTACAGGAGTCTTCTGTGGCTGTCCCCATCTCACACAAGTATGCTGTTTTGGAAAATGTAGGGGGTGATGGACTTTCCGGGGAATGTAGCACGAACAGCCAAATTTCTGGTCCGGAGACTGGTTCTCAATGTAATGAGGGGTACGTCAGGTTCCAAGAGATCAATTGTGAGAGGGGACTTTCTAGTCAGAGGCATAGACAGACACTTCTGGGGCCAACAGTGAAAAATCAGAATGGTGTGTTGCCAGGATCAAGGATATGTTGGAGAGAGTGCCGAATGTTCTCAAGGGGGAGAGGGACCAGCAGGAGGTCATTGTACACTTTGGAACTAATGATATAGGAAGGGAAAAGGATGAGATTCTAAAGGGACAATATAGAAGCTTAGGCAGGAATTCAAGAGGAGGTTCTCTAGGGTAGCAATATGTGGAATAACCCTGGTACTACAAGCTAATGAGGGTATGAATAGAAGGAAAGAGCAGATGAATGTGTGGCTGAGGAGATAGTGCAGGGGAGAAGGGTTTACATTAATGGATCAATGAAATCTCTTCTGGGGTAGAAGTGACCTCCACAAGAAGGATGGATTGCACCTGAATTGGAAGGGGATGAATATACTGGCAGGGAAAATTGCTCGAGCTGCTCAGGAGGATTTAAACTAGTAAGGTGGAGGGTGGGGGTGGGAGTGGGGGTCGGTTGGGGTGGGGGGTGGGGGTGGGGGGAATAGTGGGACCCAGGGAAATAGTGAAGAAAAAGATCAATTTGAGATTGGTTGGGAAAGGTAACTAGTTAAAGCAGGCAAGAACAAAGCAGAAACCAACTACAGGTTGGACTGATAAATTAAACTGTAATTATTTCAATTCAAGAGAGCTAACGGGGAAGGCATGGTTAGGAATATCGGGCTGGGATGTCATTGCAATTACAGAGATGTGGCTCAGAGATGGACAGGATTGGCAGCTTAATGTTCCAGGATACAAATCCTATAGGAAGGATAGAAAGGGGGGCAAGAGAGGATGGGGAGTGGCATTTTTGATAAAGGATAGCATAACTGCTCTACTGAGGCAGGATATTCCTGGGAGTACATCCAGGGACGTTATTTGGGAGGAATTGAGAAATAAGAAACGGATGATCACCTTATTGGGATTGTATTATAAACCCCACCAATAGTCAGTGGGAAATTAAGAAACAAATTTGTAAGGAGATCTCAGCTATCTGTAAGAATAATAGAGTTGGTATGGTAGGGGATTTTAACTTAGACTGGGACTGCCATCGTATCAAGGGTTTTGATGGAGAGGAATTTGTTAAGTGTGCTGAAAAAAATCTTCTGATTCAGTATGTGGATGTACTGACTAGAGAGGTGCAAAACTTGACTTACTCTTGGGAAATAAGGCAGGGCAGGTGACTGAGGTGTCAGTGGGAGAGCACTTTGGGGCCAGCGACCATAATTCTATTCATTTTAAAATAGTGATAGAAAAGAATAGACTGAATCTAAAAGTTGAAGTTCGAAATTGGAGAAAGGCCAATTTTGATGGTATTAGGCAAGAACTTTCAAAAGCTGATCGCGGGCAGATGTTTGCAGGTAAAGGTACAGCTGGAAAATGGGAAGTCTTCAGAAATGAGATAATGAGAATCCAGAAATAGTATATTCCCGTTAGGGTGAAAAGAAAGGTTGGTAGGTATAGGGAATGTTGATGACTACAGATGTTAAGGTTTTGGTTATGAAGAAGAAGAAAGCATATGTCAGGTATTGACAGCAGAGTTCGAAGGAATCCTTAGAGTATAGAGGCAGTAGGAGTATACTTAAGAGGGAAATCAGAAGGGCAAAAAGGGACATGAGATAGCAATGGCAAATAGGTTTAAGAAAAATCCAAAGGGATTTTATAAATACATTGAGGACAAAAGTGTAACTAGGGAGAGAATAGAGCCCCTCAATGATCAGCAAGGAGGCCTGTGTGTGGAGCTGCAGGAGATGGGGAAGATACTAAACAAGTATTTTACATCAGTGTTTACTGTGAAGAAGGACATGGAAGATATAGAATGTAGGGAAATAGATGGTGACATCTTGAAAAATGTCCATATTGAAGAAGAGGTGGTACTGGATGTCTTGAAATGCATAAAAGTGGATAAATTCCCAGGATCTAATCAAGTCTACCTAAGAACTCTGTGGGAAGCTAGAGAAATGATTGCTGAGATATTTGTATCATCGATAGTCACAGGTGAGGTGCTGGAAGACTGGAGGTTGGCTAACGTGGTGCCACTATTTAAGAAAGGTGGTAAGGACAAGCCACGGAACTATATTTCAGAGAGCCTGACATCGGTGGTGGGCAAGTTGTTGGAGGGAATCCTGAGGGACAGGATTTATATGTATTTGGAAAGGCAAGTACTGATTAGGGATAATTATAATGGCTTTGTGCGTGGGAAATCATGTCTCACAAACTTGATTGAGTTTTTTTGAAGAAGTAACAAAGCAGATTGATGAGGGCAGAGCGGTGGACGTGATCTATATGGACTTCAATAATGTGTTCAACAAGGTTCCTCATGGAATACTAATTAGCAAGGTTAGATCTCGTGGAATACAGGGAGAACTAGCTATTTGGATACGGAACTGGCTCAAAGGTAGAAGACAGAGGGTGGTGATGGAGAGTTGCTTTTCAGACTGGAGGCCTGTGACCAATGGTGTGCCACAAGGATCGGTGCATTTTGTCATTTATGTTTTGGTAAGGCAAATCAGAGCAGGACTTGTACACTTGTTGGGAAGGTCGTGGGGGAATGGGGGTGGGGGGGGGGGTGTGGTTTGCTGAACAGAGACCTTGAGGTACAGGTTCATAGTTCCTTGGATATGGAGTCACAATTAGATAGGATAGTGAAGAAGGTGTCTTGAATGCTTTCCTTTATTGGTCACAGCATTGAAATAGGAGTTGGGAGGCCATGTTGTGGCTGCCCAGGACATTAGTTAGGCCACTTTTGGAATATCATATGCAATTCTGGTTTCCCTCCTATTGGAAGGATGTTGTGAAACTTGAAAGGGTTCAGAAAAGAATTACTATGATGTTGCCAGGGTTGGAGGATTGAGTTTCAGGGAGAGGCTGAATAGGCTGGGGCTGTTTTCCCTGGAGCGTTGGAGGCTGAAGGGTGACCTTCTCGAGATTTATAAAATCATGAGGGGCTTGGATAGGGTAAATAGACAAGGTCTTTTCCCTGGAGTGGGAGAGTCCAGAACTAGACAGCACAGGTTTAGGGTGAGAGGGGAAAAATTTAAAAGGGATGTAAGGGGTAACTTTTTCATGCGGAGGGTAATCCGTATTTTGAATGAGCTGCCAGAGGAAGTGGCAGAGGCTGGTACAATTGCAACATTTAAAAGGCATCTGGATGTGTCTATGATTAGGAAGGGTTTTGAGGGAAATGGGCCAAATGCCGGCAAATGGGACTAGATTAGGTTGGGATATCTGACCAGCATGGACGATTGGACTGAAGGGTCTGTTTCTGTGCTGTACATCTCTATGACTCTATTTGCTACTTTTGCAAATCAATCAAAACATCAAGGTCTAAACAGCACAGATTTAATGAGATTGAGCTAATTGTTCCTGTTTGCTCTGCCCAGACCTCTCATTATTTTGTGAACTTTAGTGAAATCCCCCTCAGCCTCTTCCTCTCCATGGCGTGAAATTCCACATTCTCTAATCAAAACCTGGCAGTTAATTGTCAATCAGCATTAGTGGGTGCATTCTCCACGGCAACATCTCTGCCAATCAGAATTCATTTAGCAACCAATCAATAGTCTCCATTCAGATGACATAATTTACTTTTCACCTTGAATTGGTTGGGATTCTTGCAAAATGTCCCAATAAATGCAGGACAAAAGGATTTGACAAAATGTGTCTTTTCTCAACAATACATCTAAAGGATTATTTGATAAACTATTCTGTAATCCTTATCATTAATGCTCGTCAGTCTTCATCATTTGCTTCTCTGCAAGTATTTCTAATGTAAACAGTGTTCGGTTTTCGGGTTTTGCCCAATTCACCAAGAATTTCTGTTTTTCGTTTCTTAATTCAGCTTACACTGTGGTATCTCTTCCCAATGAAAAGCTGCTCTGTGACATCATTACAGGATACTAAACCCCTAATGCAATGGTTAGGAGGTTGGTCTTTGAGGTTGTTGTAAACAGCAAGTTCTTACAGTCCTGCACTAGTAGGCAGGAGGGCCCATACAGTCTCCTCGTTTGCCATCCCATGCTTGTGTCCGGCCTACAACATTATAAGGTGTACGCAAAGCCTAGAGCATCAGTTAATATTCCCCTGCAATTGTGGGTTTGCGTGGTAAGGGGAGAACAGGAAGGCTCAGAAAAGGAGATGGCTGACTCTATCAATGAGACCAGCTCAAAGTCCCAGCCTATCCAGATATTCATTGCATTCCTGACCTTGCTGTTGAGTCTCCCTACTCTCCCTACTCTCCCTGGACCTTCGCTCCCATTTCCTGTCATGTGACCTCACTACTGGCTCCCCCTGTGGAACTCCAGCACTTTGATTCTGGAGGTTGCTTCTGGTGCCAGCAGTGACCATTACTCCCTGTGGCACTGCTGGTCAGTCAGATTGGCAGGCAGTTTTGTTCAAGGAAAATGCACAAAATGGAGGATAAAAATCCCATATCCAACCATTTGATGCTCTGAGCAGCTTGAAGTGACTCTGGCACAGCCATAACCTGTACGGATATATTCCCCACCAAGTCTTCGGGTTGTCGGACAGGAAACCTTGCTATCCGAAAAATCCTGGTCATTGTCTTTATAATTTGTAGGTTAATTGACTGGCTACTGGTGCTCATGTTTCCCGTCTTCCACCTTAAGTGAATCCATGCTTCTCCATAGCACTGTGGCTTAAACCACACCAGGCCTTGTTCATCTGCCAGCCCTGTCCTTGTTGATCACTATGAGACACTAATCCAACATCACACTTTTAAAATTTTCACCCCTGTATCATTGAGCAAATCCTCTCTCTCGTACCCTCCTCCAACTGTGTGAACCATCAAAATACCTGCACTCCTACAATTCTGACATTTGTTGCAACACTCACCATTTCACTCACTCTCCCATTGGTAACTGTGCATTCAGCAGGGTTAACCTTAAACATTGGAATTGCCTCCCTAAACCTCTTCATCTCACCATGTCTCTGACCTTTAACATTGAATGAATTGCACTAAGGTCATTGCATCAAACTGATTGTCTGTGAAAAGTCCATTTCTTTCAGTGTGTCTCACTGCCAGTGCACAACAGGATCAATTGAAGTGTCTGGATGAAAGTATAATCTTTGTCATGAAATATTGTTTGCTATAGTGTGAATTATCAGGTGTCGGAATAATCTGATTGGGAACCAGATTTCTTTTCCACTTAACAGTGGGTGAAAATCCAACAGAAATGATCAAACATTTTACATTTCCATTCACAGAAAATATCTGCTGCTTGCACATCAGCTCCTGATTGGGGTCCCTACTTGGAACAACACAGAGGGGAAAGATACAGGAAGAAGCCTGACTCTACAGAAGACCCAAACTGTGTGCACCTTCTGGTCATTCCTGAGAAGTAACAACGCAAAGGAAAATTCCTGTTCAATTGGTAAACATTGGTCCTGAAATTCCACAGCCATTCTGGAGTACAATCAGTGTCACTTCATTGAGTGCTCCCTTGATCAGTCAGCACCTCAGCCAAGACCCAGGGATAAGATTTGCTGAAGTTTCCTGTGCCCACTGTAAACATGGGCATCAATTTGGGGCAGGATGGGGCTGCTGAGAATTACTGAGCATTCAAGTTCCTGCATCATGAGTGTTCAGTCATGTTCCTCCCTGCGTCCTGGTGATAATACACAGGATTCCAGTCTCTGTACATTGTGGACATTAGCTCCTGCTCTCACAGCCCCCACTTACAGTCTGCACTGCCTGGGTTCAAAATGATATTAGTCATAGAAGGTGCAGAAAGGGTTAATGCTGAGGATTGCATTAAGAATGGCCATATCAATATCATCATTCTGATTTGGGTGGAAGAATAGTAGCTTGATTAATAAAACCTACCACTGAAATACTCTTTACAGTCTCTGTCACAATGTCTACCATATCAGTGGAATATGTACCTATTGCTAACATGTAATAAATGACACATTGGTTAAGACAAAGGCCTGTGCTTATTGGAGGACCAAGTGTTTTTCCTCGACCACACTTGATAAAATGAGCCCTGCAAATCCCTGCCAGGAAGGATATGTTGGCAGTGAACCTGCCTTGATGGTTTGATAGTATGAGCAATCTCTAACATGATGAGCAGTGGTGCAGGTTCCAGTGAGGTTTGAAGGTATCTTCAGGTATAACTTTAAGATGATAAACGCATCGCAATTTTTGACAAGACAAAATCAATAGAGTGAGATTCATCTGGTAGAACACATTAAAGTGATTGGGATTGTCTTTAACCCCACATGCAGCTCTGAAGAGAATGGGAAATATCTACTGGGCAGCACGGTGGTTCAGTGGCTAGCATTGCTGCCTCACGGCGCCAGGGACCCGGGTTCAATTCCTGCCTTGGGCAACTGTCTGTGTGGAGTTTGCACATTTTCCCTGTGTCTGCATGGGTTTCCTCCAGGTGCTCCGGTTTCCTCTCACAGTCCAAAGATGTGCAGGTTAAGAGAATTGGCCTTGCTAAATTGCCAGTCGTGTGAGGTGCATTAGTCAGGGGTGAATGTAGGGGAATGGGTCTGGGTGGGTTTCTCTTTGGAGGGTCAGTGTGGACTTGTTGGGCCGAAGGGCCTGTTTCCACACCGTAGTGAACTTAATCCAATCTAAAAGAAGGGGGACCCATTCATTACACTTGCAAACAAGGTGTGAATCATCTCTTTTGACAACATAAGCATGAGAAAATCCTCCTGCACAGCTATACACAGTAGCAGCTTTGTTATACAGCAACATACAAGGCGGCACGGTGGCACAGTGGTTAGCACTGCTGCCTCACAGCGCCAGAAACCCGGGTTCAATTCCCACCTCAGGTGACCTCCTGTGAGGAGTTTGCACATTCTCCCCGTGTCTGCGTGGGTTTCCTCCAGGTGCTCCGGTTTCCTCCCACAATCCAAAATGTGCAGGTTAGGTGAATTGGCCATGCTAAATTGCCCATAGTGTTAGGTAAGTGCCAAATGTAGGGGTATGGGTGGGTTGCGCTTCGGCGAGTCGGTGTGGACTTGTTGGCCGAAGGGCCTGTTTCCACACTGTAAGTAATCTAATCTAAAAAAAATACAAATCCTTTGAGACATTGAGATTTTGTATCATTAAATGAAAAGGAAGCTAAATAATCATATCAGGAAGACAGGGCAGCAGTAATAGTACTGTCAGCAAGATGTCATTTCAGAAATGGGCCAAATAGTACATAAAATTGGCACCTTGCCAATAACTGTTCTTAAGATATTGATTTTGCCTCCAAACTAGATACTTAATCAGAAACCGAACAAATACACTTTTATATTCAATGATCTAATGTACCAAGTTGCTCATAAAAGTTGCATCAGATACACTTGATGAAATTCTGCAAGGTTTTAAAAATCACTGTCCAACAAATTAAATTCTTGAAAACACAATATTTATCAGGTGTTCAGCTTCCAGAGAAATCTATGAGTAATTTATTTAGTGATCTCTACATAGTAGTGGAAAAATATGACTATGAAGCCTTGAAATCACCCTTCATTGGAGATAGAATTATTGATGGATTACTGGTAAGTCTTTTTCAGTTTTGTTGTGGTCCAAAGAAAATTTTCAAGAAAGCCATTTAGATGGTGAGAGAAGCAAAAATCTGGAAGCAAAACAGATCAACATAAGACAGGAGGATCAACCTTACCACAAGATGTCAGCAGATTCTCTTCAGCTCCTGTGGTTCAAAAATCCTAAAGACAGTAGAATAACCAGTAGAGATTTGGCCAGACAGCAGATACTAGGAGTGAATGTCAATGCATTGGAGAAAGCAAACTTCACAGGCACAGACAGTATCCTCTTCCTACTTTTCCCTTTGAGCATTTTAGTCCTAAGAACTATATCTGACTTCTTCTTGAATACACTGAATGGTTTGATTTCAATCACTGTCAGTGGCAAAGAATTCCACAGGCTCACCACTCTCTGAGTGAAGAAGTTTCTCTTCATCTAATTCCTAAATGACCTCGTCTGTATTCTCAGATTGTGAGCCCTGGTTCTGGATTTCTTGGTCATTGGGAACATCCTTCCTGAATTTACCCTGTCTAATCCTGTTAGCATTTTATAGGTTTCTATCAGATATCCACTCAGCCTTCTCAACGATGGTGAATATAGTCCTAATCAATCCACTTTCTCTTCATATATCAGTCCTGTCATCCCAGGAATAGTCTAGTTGCAGTCTTTGTTGCAGTCCCTCCATAATTATTCCAGCAATCCATGAATCAGTCTATGAACCCATCCGTCTATGAATACATCTATGAATTCACCTGTCATTGAATCTGACCATCCAATCATGAATCCAACCAACTGTCTACCAAGTCCATCTGCCTGGAAATTTGGCCCACTTTCTGAGAATCAATCAGTACATTATTTCATGCACCTATCTGCGAATCCATCCTTAAATCTGTGTTTCCCTCCATGAATCTAGCTGGCGATCCATCCACACCTTTGTGAATCTTTCCATCTGTATATCTGCCCATAAATCCATCACATCATTGTTCTGTCTGTATGTGAATTCATCCATCGATCTGTTCATCTGTGACACTATCCATCCATGAATCTACCCATGAATCCATCCCTCATCCCATACAGTTTTGATGTGGATGGTCAAACTACCAGTTTATCTGACTGGCTTAGCAGAAACCACCCTATCACACAACTGAAACCGGGCTGTTTGAGCCCTTTTTACATATGCAGTTTTGACTTCTGATATCAATTGCTGTTTTACAAGAACTGTAATTCCAAACTTTAGCAGTGAAAAAGTCTTCTCTCCATCTCTATCTCTCCCAAAAGTCTCTTATTCAGAAAAACAAATTGCAGACTTAGTCAGCCATGGTGGACTAATTCTCTGAGCATGCCAAATACCACTGCACTCTTAATTGCCATCCACCTGTATCCCAACTCAGAAAAAGAATTGCAGTAAGATTAACCAAATGAAGATTCCCAATTTGATTCTTGACCAATTGGACTCTAAGTCATGTGAACTAATACCAATGTAATAACTTTTCATGAAATTCAATTTGCAACTATTTTTCTTTCTCTATCCTTCTTCACTGTATTTGTGCGTGTGAATGAAGTAGCAGAGTTTGTTCCTCCATGTTTTGCATGTTTATTAATAAACCCCATCTTAAAGATTTTGCTTTGGGTTTATTTCCAAGATTGAAACTCAAAAAATAAAGGTACAGTTTGGGCAGCATGTTGTGGCTTACTTCAAAACTGGACAAAAAGGGAAATCATTACCTCAAACGATACATGTCTCCAAATCAAGAGGGGAAAAGCAACCATAATTTTAATTCACCCCCATTCCTCCATAACCTTTTGATCTTCAAGTTTTCCATGTGTTTAGTGTATACTCACATGCACACAGCATACTTCTCCCGACTGCCTCTTCTGACAGCTCACTCACCCCATTCTCACAAGCTTGGATCCTGCTCTCCTTGGATCATTGGATTGGATCATACCCTCTGACCATCTCTCCATTCAGGGTCCTCCTTGCCAATTTATTCCCAAAGAGTTAATCACTCTGGCAAATCCCTGCTGGGTCACGTAGCACAAAACTGGCCATTCACAAGCAGCCGTGTTGCTTCTTCTGTTCTATATCAGTACCCCTTACATTACTGCCCATTTACTCTATGACCTCCTCAAAACTTTCTACAAGTTTGGTCAAACAAACTTTTCCCTTTGACATTCAAGCCAACTATTCATAGCTACTCTATATGTCCTGCTCTTCTTTCTCTACTAAGGATTCCATTATTTATTCTTGCACTGATGCAAATGGATTGATTTATCATTGCTTGAAAGGGGTCAGGAAAGATTTACAAGAATGTTGCCAGGGTTGGAGGGTTTGAGCTATAGGGAAAGGCTGAATAGGCTGGGGCTGCTTTTCCTGGAGTGTCAAAGGCGGAGGGGTGACCTTCTAGAGATTTATAAAAATACGAGGGGCATGGATAGGATGAATAGGCAAAGTCTTTTCTCTGGGTTGAGGGAGTTCACGACTAGAGGGCATAGGTTTAGGGTGAGAGGGAAAAGATATAAAAGGGATCTAAGGGACAACTTTTCACATGGAGGATGGTGTGGGTATGGAATGAGCTGCCAGAGGTAGTGGTGGAGATGGATACAGTTATAGCATTTAAAAGGCATCTGGATGGGTATCTGAATAGGAAGGGTTTAGAGGGATACAGGCCAAGTGATGGTAAATGGGATAGATGAGGTTAGGATATCTGGGCATGGACGAGTTGGACTGAAGGGTCTGTTTCCTTGCTGTATATCTCTATGATTCTATGACATGCTATGTTTTAAATATAGGCATTATTTTAGCTTTCTAAAACTGGATCTCTGCCACAACTCCATTTCTGAATGAATTAATAAAAATGAGTAATTCCTTATCCCGAGATTATTTCAAAATATATGGATGCAATTGATCTAGACTGGAATTGGAAGGGGACCTATATCCTGATGGGGACATTTGCTAGTGCTACTCAGGAGGTGTAAGAGACATAAAGGATTTGTTTGGGTGGATAGATGGGTTGGGGGTAGTGGGAGGTTTTGAGCATGCAAAGAGGCACTGAGAAAAGAGATAAGGTGAAGGCTGGTACATTTGAGAGGAGGAGCAACTCAAATAGTCAAGGCAGGCATGAGCAAGGCAGAGAACAAGGTTAGTCTGATGAATGAGACTACATTTATTTCAAAGCAAGAGGCCTGACAGGTAAAGCTGATGACCTTGGGCATGGTTGGGAGCATGGGAATAGGATATCATAGCTATTACAGAGACACAGCTCCGTGAAGGGCAGGACTGGCAGCTTAATGTTCCAGGGTATAGATGCTGTAGGAAGGATAGAAAGGAGGACAAGAAAGGAAGGGAAGTGGTGTTGTAGTTCAGGCTAAAATTACAGGTGTACCTAGGGAGAGTATTCCTGGGAGTAATGAGGTCAAAGCCAAGTGGTCCTGATGGAACTCAAACTTTCAGTGACTAGATTATTGCTAAGCAAGAGAACTGCTTGATAGCATTGTTGATGATACCTTCCGGCACTTTATTGATAATTGAGAAAAGACTGATAAGGTTTTAATTGGCCATTTTCAATTTGTTCTGCTATTTGTGTGGGACATATCTGGGCACTTTTCCATGTTGGCAGACACATGCTAGTGTTGCATTTGTACTGGAACAGCATGGCCGGGCTATTGCAAATTCTTGACTATGTCTTCAGTAATATTACTAAATTCTTTTCAAAACCCATAGCCTTTGCCCTATCCAATGCCTTAATGCATTTCTTGATATATCATGTGGAGTGAACTGAATTGGCTGAAGTACAGCATCTGTGAGATCTGCGGAGGAGGCCAAGATAGATCATCCACTCGATATATCAGGCTGATGGTTTGGCAAATGCCTCAATCTTGTCTTCTGCATTGATGTGTTGGGCTCCACCCATCATTAAGGATGGGGCTATTTATGAAATCTCTTCCTCCAGTGAATTGTTTATTTGGCCATCACCATTCAGGATTGTTTTGGTAGGCTGGCAGCGCTTAGATCTGAACCTTTTTATCACATAGTCTGTTATTATACATAACGTGTTGTTAGCCACTAACAGTCTCCATTACCAGCTATTCATCCTCCTAGCCTGACTGTTATACACTCCCTCACCTGTCCAACTATCCTTTTCTGTCTTTGGCCTCTATGCGCACCTATTGTTTACTCCTTACTGCCTCATCCAACATTTTCCTAGTTGTCATCAGTTCTGAGGAAGAGTCACTGGACCCAAAACGTTAACTCTGATTTCTCTCAATAGGTGCTGCAAGATCTGCTGAGCTTTTGCAGCAATTTATGTTTTTGTATCGATCTGATTCATTGGTTATGGAATCCCTTAACTCTATCAATTGCTGCTGATGCTGTTTAGCAAACAAGTAGTCTTCTTTTGTAGCTTCACCAGGTTGATGACTTGGTTTTGGCTCCTGTCATGTCCAACTGCACTCTTCATTGAACTAGGATTAATTGATGGAATTGGCTGAGGCAGGGTAATGTTGGATCATGAGTTTGCAGGTTGTGTTGAAATACAACTCTGCAAATATAGCTCACAACACCTCATAGATGGCCAGTCTTGTGTTGCTAGATCCATTCAAAGTATATCCAATTAACATGATTGTAATGGCACACAACATGATGGAACGTATCCTCAATGTGAAGATGGGACTTTGTCTCCTCATGGACTGTGGGATGGTCACTCTTAATGATACTGTCGTGGTCAAGGATACCTGTAGCAGGCAGTTTGGTGTGGATGGATTGAGTATGTTTTTCACTCTTATTGACTTCATTGGAACATTTGCAGACCCTATCTAGCAGCTATATATTTTAGCCCTTGGCCACCCTTAGTGCTTACTCAAGGTAATGTTCAATGTGTATAAGTATTGATTCATCAGCTGGGGGGCAGTGAGTCAAGGGAGGGTGTGGTATGTGATAATCAGCTGGAGTTGTCCATGCCCATGTCTAAAGTGATTTTGTTTTACTTCATTGCATTCGGCATCAATGTTGATATCTCCCAAGGCAACTGCCTTCTAACTGTATGTCCCTGCTTTCATGACAGTTGGTTGGTCCAGCTGCTGGAACAGGTCATACCAGAGATGGTGATGACATTGTTTGGGATATTTTGTGCAATGCATGATGCCATGAGTATGACTATCAGTTTGACCAGTCTCTGAGACAGCTCTCCCAATTTTAACACTAGCCAGGAGTAAATAAGGAAGACTTCATAGAATTGACAAGGCTGAGACTGCCATTGTCATTTCTGGTGCCTTAGCCCATCTAGCTTCACTTCTTATTTGAGACTTTCTACCAATTGATACGAGTGAGTGATTTGCTAAACTATTTTGAGGGCAGTTACGAGTCAAGTACATTGTTGCATTTACACATTGGCCAGACCAGATAAGGGTGATATTTTTCTATCCTTAAAGGGCATTAGTAGTGGTTTCATGTCATCATTAGTGACTTTCAATTTTATATTTAAATGAAAACTCAGATTTCAGCATCTGTCAAGAAGGAATTTGAACCCAAGCTCCCAGCATATTACCTGGCCCCTGGTTCCACGACCTCAGTAACAATGTCACAAGTCCATTTCTTCCCCAAGTTGTTGTTGCAATCTTGGGACAGTAGGAAGATGATCTATCTAAGGGCAATTGTATCTGCAAAAGCAAATTACAAGAGTCCATGAGGAAAATTAATGAATAAACATCTACCTGGATGCTTAAAGGAATGAACAAGAATACAAATCAGATCAGATTTGGTCCAAGGTGTTACTTGCATTGATCTACTTCTGCTATTAGATAGATCCCAGGACTTCAATGCATGTTCACGATGGAATAGTAGCAACCAGTCTCTGATAGTGGCAATAGACATAAGAGATACTAAAGGTAAGGACAGAGGGTGAGAACAGGAACTGGATTTTCAGGTTGAGCAGATAGGGACTGAGATTGAAAGCATGAGTAAGGTTAGGAGTAAAGGTGGGAGACAAGCCTGGCAGCCAGGCAGAAGCCAGGCTGGGAGCAAGACTGAGGCAAGACAGGAGGCAGATCGAGTGTGAGAAGGAGCTAAAGTCCCCACTATTGGCAATAGACATGAGGGATTTTAACAATAAGTACAGAGACTGGGAATAGAGTTGGGACTGAAGAGGATCTTGATGGATAAGTCAGGAGCTGGAGTGTTGGCAGAAAGGTTGTGGGAAGAGGGAAGCCACCAAATGGGAATGAAGTTAGAGTAAAATGTGCAATGTTGAAGGGAAATATTGGCATAATTTTATTAACACAACATGAGAAATATGTAAAGGAGTAGACCTTATAGGCCATTGAGCCTATTTTGTTATTTAATACAACCATCACTGATCTTGGAGTGTGACTTCACTTCTCTGCCTGCTTCCCATATCTCCATATTCTCAAGAGACTAAATATGTCTATGTCTGTCTTAAATTTATTCAACAATGGAGATAACTTAATGCCCTGCAGCAGAGAATTACTAAGATTCACAACCCTTGGATTGAAGAACAACCATTTGATGAAGATGTTAAAGCAAAAACAATGTTAACAACATCCATAGAAGCTTACTATATTTCATGAGTGCAAGAACGGATACACTTCCGAAACTGGATCAGGGTTACACTGCTTAAACAACTCAACAAGAATTCAGACTGCTGCTAGTCACAATGAGTCACTTTCCCTTCATGGCTGAGTAGAGAATTATCTGCAAGGATTTATTAAACCAAATTCCAGCAAAACATCTTCAGTACAAAGTATGCATGGAGGAGCAAAGTGAAGAATGATAAAATACTAATTAACCAAGTATTTCTGAAAATCTAGAGCACAGACCAACATGACTTTATTGAAGACTATGGGTTTAACTTTAATATGTTTTCAAGTAAAGCCTCAGATTTTAAATGGAGGTACTGTATTTATTGTACCTCCAATAATAAATAGTTCATTTAGATAGCATCAATAAAATCTTCAGTAGAGAATTGGCTGGTTGGTTAAAAAGAGAAGACATTCAAAACTGCATCATTTTACTGCCAAGAGCAATTAGGGAGCATGGTATATAACAGAATTTTAAGAGCACTCGTGATAGCTGAATCACTCTTGCCTAAAAACATAATTGTGACTCTTTGATGATTTTTGACAGATAATATATTAGCAATGTGACAGAAAATATTAAGGAAAACAATTGGCTCTCCCATCATTTCAATTAATTCAGTAAAAATGTAATTGCTGCATCATTGCTTCAATCCAAAGCAATGGATATCACACTAAATTAAAAAAAATAGTTAACTGATTAACACAATCTATCATCTGAATCTGAGAACACTATTAAAGATCCATATTATTTGTTGTTGGTGTTTCAGTCAATTTATGACATGGGCTGAAATTGTAGTTGGCTTGCTGCTGTAGTCTCTTCCTCTACCACCATGAGACCATCGCTCCTTCCCCATTAGCTGCATGTAATACAGCAAGGCATGATCCCTGGAAGATAGTTCCTCATGTATTGCTTTGAAACTGCTCCTTGGGGCTGTTTAAATAAAAAACAAATCTTTTATGGCATGTGAGTGTCACTGGCAAGACCAATATTTATTGTTCATTTCCAATTGTCCTTGAGAAAGTAGTGGTGATCTGACTTCTTGAACTGCTGCAATCCCTGTAATGTAAATATAGCCACAGGGTGATAAGAAATGATTTGTGATTTTAACCTGGCCGTGGTGAAGAAATGGTGATATAGGTTAAAGTCAGAAGTGGTATGGATTTGGAGGGAACTTGCTGGTGAGGGTGTTCAAATGGGATTGTCCTTGTTCATCTCGGTGATGGAAGTTGCTGGTAGACATGTGTGTTTGGAAGATGTCATTGCAGGATCAGTTTTGAGTTGCTGCAATGCAAGTTGTAGTTGATACACTTCTCACTCTACTCCTATGCATTGATGGTGGAAGGAGTTAATATTTAAGCTGGGAGATGGTGCACCAATCAAGTGACTTGCTTTGACCTGGATAGTATTGAGTTGCTTGAATGATATCAAAGTTCATCCAGACAAGTAGGGAGTATTTCATTACAGCCCTGACTTGTGCCTTGTAGATAGTGGACAGGATATGTGGAATTATTTACCACAGAATTCTCAACCCCTGCCCTGCTCTTGTAGCAATGGTATTTTAATTGCTGGTCCACTTAAATTTCTAGGTGTTGAAGGCTGGGTTTCAGTGATGATGATGCCATTGGATACTACGGGGAGTAGGTTAAACTTTCTCTTGCTGGAGACTTCCATTGCATGGTACTGGAGTGTCAATAATGTTACCTAGCCACATACTAGGCCTAGTTTAAATATGTTCGAGGAGAAAGTGAGGTCTGCAGATGCTGGAGATCAGAGCTGAAAATGTGTTGCTGGAAAAGTGCAGCAGGTCAGGCAGCATCCAAGGAACAGGAAATTCGACGTTTCCTGATGAAGGGCTTATGCCCGAAACGTCGAATTTCCTGTTCCTTGGATGCTGCCTGACCTGCTGCGCTTTTCCAGCAACACATTTTCAGCTAGTTTAAATATGTTCAGATCTTGCATATGGACATGATCTGCTTCAATACCTGAAGAGTCATG
Organism: Hemiscyllium ocellatum; assembly: GCF_020745735.1. Lineage (NCBI taxonomy): Eukaryota > Metazoa > Chordata > Chondrichthyes > Orectolobiformes > Hemiscylliidae > Hemiscyllium > Hemiscyllium ocellatum. The sequence goes on from NC_083411.1 coordinate 66,335,443, forward strand.
AATGGTATTGATATTACACAATTATCAACAAACATCCCATTTAAGATTTTGTGATGAAGACAAACTGATTGATGAAGTAATTGAAGGTGGTTGGACATGCTGATCTCATTGAGTGATAGCTTGGTGTTAAGATACTTAGACTCCAACAACCATCCTTCTTTGTGTTATGTTTAACTCCAACCAATGGATAGCTCCCCCTAATTTACAGTTTCTTTCAATTTTGCTAGGGTTTCTTGATTCAGTCAATTTCTCCTTTGATGTCAAGAACATGTACCCTTTCTTCACCTTTGAAATACAGTCCTTTTGTACCTAGTTGGGCCAAGTCTGTAATGAGGTCTGGAGTTGAGTGGTCCCGGTGAACCCAAACTATGTATCAGTGAGCAGCTACAGGCTGAGTAAATAACACTTCTTTCACTTTACTGATGATTAAGATGAAACTAATAGGAAGGTAATTGACCAGATTGAAATTTTCCTGATTTTTCACATTTGGTCAATTTTCCACATTGATGGATAGTTGGCAGTTTTCCAACTGCACTGGAACTACTTATCTCAGGCCAGTTCAGGAACAAGTCTTCTGGACTACAGTGGGGTGTTGCCAGGGCTTATTGTCTTTGTTGCATTCATTGCCTTCAGTCATTTCTTGATTGCTAAGGATCTTGATGGCTAAGGATTGCCATTACTATGCTAGAACCTTCTGCAGGCCAAAGCTGAGATGACTCATCCACACAATACTTCTGACTAAAGTTGGTTACAAATTGTTTTGCCTTGTCTTTTTCACTAACGTTCTGGCCTCCTCCATCATTGTGGGTGTGAATGCTAGTGAACCATCGTACTTTGGTTGTGTACATAATTGCCCACCAATGTTCACCGCCAGCTGTAGCAGGACACAAGAACTTTGGTCTGAGCTGGGAAGTAGTAGAAATGCTTCTGAGTGTCTTCCAGAAGGAAACCTTGTAGAAATCTCCTCTTTTCTGACATCAGAACAGGGTTTTTAGTAACATGATCTTTCATTAAAATTTTCATATTTCAATTTATAAGCTGTGAGCATTCTGATTATGTGTTATGAGAACACACAGCATAAAGTGTGTGATATTTGGAGTGTGATTCTCACGTGTTATGTCTGGGATATTGACATACAGTAATACATCGCAGATGAATCTCCAATGATGGTGCACATGCTAAGTCAAACTTGTACCTCTTTTTGCCAGCAAATTATATCACGAGGAAATATCCAGTTATGCATTCATTGTAGCAAAAAAAATGCATTCACTTTGAGATTCTTGAAATTAATGTTGGTTCCATGTAAAGTCAGTCGGTAAATCAAACAATTAGCTTTGTTTCCTGAATAGGTCAATTATGAAATTGCTTTTATCAGGCTTGATTTTTTTTACCCAAGATCTGTGATAGAGTGGCCAAAAAATTGATGGAGACTTTCCATCACAATCTCGCTCCAGCCCACACTGCTTGAAATTTTCGAAGGCTCTGCTCCAACATGCCAACAGCATTTGACCATCCCACCATGTCAATGAGCTTGTGGAGTAGGGACATTAGATTTCCTGCCTTCCGGTTCCATTTCTGTTAAGGAACCACACAATGAATGGGGGTTCAGAAGGCCTGCTAGTTCACTGCTTGAAGAGAGGCAACCCAACTGGTATTCTGTCTGCCACCACAAATATTCATAACCTCAAAGCTTATGTCCTACCTAAAATGTTATCTTAGGGGTACGTTGGGGGTTGTCTTAAATGAACTTCCTACTCTAGTAGTATTGCAGTGGATATACCATTGCAATATCATCCCATTTTCATGGGAACAACCGGAATTTTCACCTAGAATCTTACCACCACAAGTTGCAATCTAATGTGCTGTACTCACAGCAGGGTTGGTAGCAAGTAGAAATCCTACAGGAATCCTATTACTGTTGTAATCTTACCTCAAAAGGAAAATCACTTGATTGTGTCTGCTGTATTTTTGTTCTTGGATATAAGAAGAGTAGACAGACATTTTATTATTGAATTAAGAAAGAGAACAGGGAGACAAAGTCCATAGATCTTGCATGCACCAGTTCTTTAAACAAGTATCATTACCTAGTGCCAATCTGCTGCTGTACACCCATACCCTTATACATTGTTTTATTCCAAATAATCATCTAATCTCTTAACTGAATCCCACCCACTTCCAGGCAGTACATTCCAAACCTTCAATACTCAATGAGTGAAGAAAGCTTTTCCTGACTTCACCTTTGCTTCTTTTGCAATCACTTTAAATCGATGTGCTTCTGATCTTGTTCCTTTTATGAATGGAAACAATTTTCCCTGATCTCCTCTTAGCTTTCTTTTCCCTTCGGAGAATAATCCAAACTTCTTCAATCTATCCTTATAACCGAAGTCACTCATCCTTGGAGCCATTCTTGTCAACTATTTCTGTGTTATCTCTAATGTGTTTTTCACTTCCTTCCTATAATATGTCACCCAAAATTGTAATAAATAATGTAAATCTTCCTGTTTACATACCTTGGTTGGAGATGTGGATGATATGGAAATATGCAGAATAAATAATGTCATAGAAGACAATTTTAAATGTCAATGTCAGACAGACGTTGCTGGAGAAACTCACAAGGTTTGGCGGCATCTGTAGACGGAAAGCAGAGTTAATATTTCAGGACCACTGAAGATGGGTCATTGCCTCAATAGAAGTTTTCAAAACATCAATGAACTGTAGATGGTGAAAATCTGAAACACAAGCAGAAACGGAAATTGCTGGAGAAACTCAGCAGGTTTGGCAGAATCTTTGGAGACAACACAGAGTTAACATTTCAGGTAGGCTGAAGAAAGCTTGTTGGAGCTGAAATGTTAACTCTGTGTTGCCTCTACAGTTGCTGCCAGTCCTGCTGACTTCCTCCAGCAATTTTGGTTTCTGTTTTTGTTTCAGTTTTCCAGCATTTGCAGTTCATTGTTGCTTCAAAAAAATTCATTGAGACAGATTTGAATGAAAACCAATCAGCTGTGACCATTTTTGCACAATTAGCTTAGATCAAGTGTGACAGAGGAGAGATTACTGTCTAAAATGCTACATTTGAATAATTAAAAGGGAATGCAGATAAGCTATTCTTATACCATGAGAGATAGATGCTTAATCCAAAATATTGTGTTAGGTTTCTCAACAATAAAGTAAACAGCTAGCAGACTACAGCAATGACTTGTATTCACATACAAACAGTTAATTCGGCTGTTTAATTCTTAAGTCTTAAAATGACTCAATATAGTGTCAGTCCGTGCTCTACTTATTGAATAACTCTCCATAAATGGAAAAATAATTACTTTGAAGAATGAGTTGAGGCAGAATTCTGTCATTGTGTTAAATGATCTAAGAGAGCTATTTGCATCTTTGTTCTTTCTTTCACGATTTTGAGACCTCCCAATATACTTTATAATTGGTAAAACATATTTAAAGGATATCTAATGTTGTATTTTATGTTCAGCAAGGTCCCACAAATAACAATGAGATAGAGATCAGTGATATTTATTGGGTTAGTAGAGATTCTGTGAAGTCCCTTTTGTTCATAATGAGCTCCCCAACATTGCTCCGAGGATCATGGTGCAATGGTGAGAGAAGTAGTTCATGACATATAAATGACAGAAAGCCTGAGTCCAAAACCCACCGTAGCAATTTCCAGTACAGGGTGGAAACAAATGGTCAGCAACCTCTCCGCAGGAGACATTGTCATTGTGTTGCTGCCAAATTATAAATGTATTTTCAAGTAGAAAATAGTCCTTAATTGCTTAGAATGACCTGTGCAGAATGGACACTTGCAGGATGTTGTGGAATGAGTCAGGCACCAGCTTTTTGCTACTTCACTATAACAAAACTTTACATCTCTAAAAAAGCAAGTGGAAAATTGGGAGAAAAATACAAAACCAATTTGAACAAATGTTAGCGTGATTAAGAGCTTTAAGGATATTAAATTATTCAATTTTCTTGGACAAACCAACTTTGTTTAGGAATTAATTAATTTGGCATTGGTTGGGAAACCAAAATTACCTAGACAAATTTGTCGCCTTGAGATTTTATTGAGCTCGATTATGTACAACAGTGTTTTCTGGCACATATGCTGTCAGTCTGGCAATTTCACAGTGAACTGCCTTTTACTTTGTGCCGCAAGAGGCTAGCTAGACCTTTAGCAAATTCTGTCAAGATGTACTACTATTTCACAAATGTCTTACTTAAAATGCCTTAGGCAATAGCTTTCAAAGTTCTTGAACAAAACTAGAATGTTTCATGAGAATAGTTACCAACATTGGAAATAAGGATTGCTTTGTTCAATGCTTTGATCTGAATCTAGAAAATGGACTTATGTAACATCCAGGAAGTTTGGGTTAAAGGTGGAAAGTTCATTTAAGTACATCATTATTGTAGAACCACATTTGTTTTGTTGGCAATCGTATTTCTAGCCATATCAGGCAATTAACTACATTGCTACACATGCTTTTATTTTTATGGATACAATTTTGAATTATGTTGACAAATGATTACTATGGGAATAGTTTAGTTTGGGAACATGGTCAGCATGGACTAGTTGGACCAAAGACTCTGTTTCCATGCTGTATGACTCAATAACTCTGTATTATTCTTATGTATAAATTGACGTTGAAGCATCATTCAGCTTTTTGTAATTCAGTAAAATATGTATATTTGGGTTCATTGCTGACCCTGCTTCCAATACCTTCATTAAAATAAAAACTTGTGTACCAATGTAATTAATTGTCTGATATAGCTAGAAATATGATTTTCTATAAAACTACTGTGGTTCTACAATATTAATCAATTTGAATGGATAAGGACTGCATTCTTCATGCAGATGTAACATACTTCTTAATTGTATATAAAATTATATGGGCCCAGATTTTTGAAATCAGCAATGATGCTGAATAAGTTTTATCCATAAAGATTTTTGTAACCAAATCTTTTATGATTTTTCAAACAGAAATTCCAAGTTTGACTGAAGAATCCAAAAATGAGTGCTGACATCAGCAAGCAAATCATCAGATACTGCCTTATAGAGATTTACAAAATTATGAGAGACATGGATGGGGTAAATAGGCAAAGTCTTTTCCCTGGGGTTGGGGAGTCCAGAACTAGAGGGCATAGGTTTAGGGTGAGAGGGGAAAGATATAAAAGAGACGTACAGGGCAACCTTTTCACACAGAGGGTGGTGCGTGAATGGAATGAGCTGATAGAAGAAGTGGTGGAGGCTGGTATAAATACAACATTTAAGAAGCATTTGGATGGGTATATGAATAGGAAGGGTTTGGAGGGATATGGGCCAGGTGCTGGCAGGTGGGACTAGATTGGGTTGGGATATCTGGTCTTCATGGACGGGTTGGACTGGAGGGTTTGTTTCCATGCTGTACATCTCTATGACTCTATGATTTACAAGCCATGATCGGAGGTGCCGGTGTTGGAATGTTAAAAAACACACAACACCAGGTTATAGTTTAACAGGTGTATTTGGAAACACTAGCTTTTGGAGCACCACTCCTTCATCAGGTGGTTGTGGAATTTAAGATCGTAGGACATAGAATTTATAGCAAATTTATAGTGATGTAACTGAAATTATATATTGAAAAAGACATGGATTATTTGTTAAGTCTCTCATCTTTTAGAATGACCACGTTGGTTTCAGAACTTTGGAACAGCACTCCGAAAGCTAGTGTTTCCAAATAAATCTGTTGGACCATAACCTGGTGTTGTGTGATTTTTACCATCAGATACAAGAATTACATATGCACATATGAATGTACAAATTCACAGCAGGATTAGGCAGCTCAGCCCTCTGATTTTGTTGTGTTGTTCAATAGACCATGGCTGATTTGAATATGCCCCATTCTGCCTACAATTTACAATCTTCACCACCTTGCTTCTTGAGTATCTATTTACCCCCATATTAAAGATATTCAAGGACTCAGCTTTCACCATCTTGTGAAGCTGCAAGTTCTAATGACTCACAAATCTCGAGAGAAAAAAAAGCTTATCTCTGTTTTAAATGGATGATCCCTTATTTGTAAATAGTGTCCCCAGTTTAGATTCTCCCACAAGCAGCAACATCCTTTGCATACCCATCCTATTAAGACCCCTCAGGACTTTATGTTCCAATCAAGTTGGCAGGAGACTGAATGGTTAGCACTACTGCCTCACAGTGCCAGGGGTCTGGGTTTGATTCCAGTCTCAGGTGACTGTCTGTGTGGTGTTTGCACATTCTCCCTGTGTCTGTGTGTGCTTCCTCCCACAATCCAAAGATGTGTGAGTTAGGTGTATTGGCCATGCTAAAGTTGACTATGGATGTGTAGGTTAGGTGCATTAGTCAGGGATAAATGTAAAGTAATAGGGTAGGGGAATGGGTTTGGGTAGGATACTCTTCAGAGAGTCAGTATGGACTTGTTGGATCTCTTTCTTGTCTGAACTCCAGCTGATAGAAGCCTAAGCTATCCAATCTTTTCTCATACAAACTTGGGCATTCCAGCTATTGGTTCAGTAAGCCCTTTCTGACTGCTCCTTCATTAAAAATAAGCAGATCAATCCAAAAGACAGTAATCCTGATGTGGCCTCACCAATGGCTCAGGATCATTGAAGCATAATCTTCCTACTTTTGTATTCATTTTCCCTTGCAATAGATTTCCTAATTAGTTGCTGCACCTGCATTATAAAATTATGTGATTCATGCAATGTACATACTGAAATCCCTTTGTATCTCAGATGTATCTGCAGTACCTTACCATTCAGATAATATGCTTCTTTTCCATTCCTCATGCCAAAATGGACAATTTCATCTTTTCTAGCAATATGCTTCATTTCCCAGATCTTTGCCTACACAATTAATCTATTTGTATCTCTTCATAGCCTCCTTATTACCTCTTCACAACTTATTTTTGAATCATAGAATCCCTACAGCGCAGAAAGAGGTCATTTGGCCCATCAAGTCCACACTGATCCTTCATAGAGCATCCCACCCATTGCTGTAACCCCACATGAAGTTTTTACCATGGCTAACCCTGTATCCTGCACATACCTAGACACTAAAAGGCAATTTTTAGCATGGCAAATCCATCTAACCTGCACATCTTTGGACTATGGGAGGAAATTTGAGTACTTGGAGGAAACCCATGCAGGCATGGGACAACATTCAAATTCCACACAGATAGGCACCCAAGGCTGAAAATGAGTCCCTGGTGCTGTGAGGCAGCAGTGCTAACCACTGTGCCACTCTTTCCCTACCTACCTTTGTGTCATCAGCAAATTTAGCAACCATGCTTACAGTTCCTTTATCATTTATATAAACTGTAAAATACTGAGGCTTCAGCTCTGATCCATATTGCATATCACTCATTACATCTTACTAATCAGATAATGATCCATTTATGTCTATTTTTTGTTTTCTGTTAGTCAATCTTCTATCCATGATGATATGTTACCAACGATACCATGAGCCTTTATTTTTGTGAATAACCTTTGATATGAACTCTTATCAAATGTCTTTACGTTTAGTATGTCTACTGGTTCTTCCATATTTACAACACAATCTCCTTATCAATTGTTTAAACATGACTTCCCTTTTATAAATCCATGTTCACTCTGTCTGATTAGCATAACTTTCTAAGTGCCATACTATAAAACCTTTAATAATAGCTTCTAACACCTTCCCAATGACAGATGATAAGCTAAGTAGTGTATAACTTAATAGCATCCTCTCTTTGTACCCTTCCCTGTTTGAATAAAGAAGTTCCATTCAGAACATTCCAACCTGTTGGAATCTTTACCAAATCTAGGGATCATGCAATATTTAAATCTGATGCATCAACTATCTCACTAGCCATTTCTTTTAAGACTCAGGATAAAGTCTGTTAGGACTCGTGGATTGTCAACCCATAGCTCTAACGACTTATTCAGTACCACCTTCCTGGTCATTTTTAAAAAAAAATTCCCCCACTCTGGGGTGTTACTTTGTTTTTCGTGAAATGCCTGATCAAATCATTTGTCAACTCCTTATTTTGCATTATTAACTTACTAGGCTTACCTTATATATTACCTGTGCTCACATCATAAATACTTTTCCTTTTTAAAGTGTCCGTAGAAACTCTTCCTATTTTCTGTAATATTTCTAGCTAACTTTGAATGGTTAGCTTGGATGATTGTTTTACAATACACAATGATGTCAACAGCATGAGTTCAATTCCTGCACAAGCTGAAGTTAACAAGACGGACTCTCCTTCTAAACCTCTCCCTTCACCTGAGGCATAATAACTCTTAGGCTAAATCATTATAATTCATAATTTCTCTCTCTCTCTCTCCCATGAGAGAGCAGCCTTATGGTCTGATAAGAATATGGTAATTTTTAGCTCATTTTAAATTTTCCCTCTTTAAACTAATTTTTAAAAATACTCTGCTCAATCTTCTGTCCTGTCACTCATCTCTGATTATTTTATGATTGCTTGATGCTAATAGAGGCTTCTAACACAGAAGGAGACTATGTGTCCTCACCAACAAAGTCAGAAATTACCGGAAAAGCAAGACCATGTGATCTCACCTGTGGCAAGAGAATATTTGACAATTGTTGCCTGGGTCCTTGATACTTGCTCCTTTGCCACGCCCAACAGCTGGAATAGATTTCATTTGGGCTTGCAAACTTATCCACTTTTCAAGTTGCTAACTCTGCTATTACTTGATGTGGAGGTGCCAGTGTTGGACTGGGGTGGACAAAGTCAAATGACACCATGTTATAGTTCAACAGGTTTATTTGAAATCATAGAAGTTTCATTAACACAGCTCCTTTGTCAGGTGCTAGTACCTGTTCCCTCACTCTCTGTGTTAATTTCTTCTAATATTTCACTGTCCTCCACCCTAATGTGTATTTGTGTCATTCTTTCCATCAGAAAGACTGATGTATTTATTGAGAACATTAGCCATGACTTCCAGATTATCTGTATGATCCCTAAAGCATCCTTTTCTTTTCCTAGCTATTCTCTTGTTTTTAATACAGTTAAGAAAAGATTTGAGTTTTCCTCCATTCTACTTGCCAATGCTTCCTCATGCACTCTATTTGCATTCCTAATTTATTTTCTAAAAGCCTCTCTGTGCCTTTTATATTCCTTTAGGGAGCTCTTGCTGTCTGCTATAAGCGTCTCTTTTTTAAAAAAATCCTAACATTTATGTCCCATGATATCCTGGGTTCTCCAGTCTTGGGACCATGCTTTGTCTTTATGGGAACATACTTGGCCTGTACTCTCTCACTATTTTTTGCTTGAATGCTTCTCACATAGTTTTGTCTGCAAGTAACTGCTCCAAGTTCACTTTGGTCAAATTTTATCATAGCTTAGTAAAGTTATCTGTGCAGTTTAGAACTTTTATACTCAGCCCATTCTTATCTTTTTCCATAACCAGCCTACATATAACTGAGTTGTGGTCACTATCTCCAAAATGCTCTCCTATTTATATGCCTACTGCCTGCCTGGCCTCGTATACAAATATTAGGCTCAGAACTGTTCTCTCTTCTGTTGGTCTGTCGAGGTACTTTTGGAGGTAATTTGGGAATATTTCTCCCTCCCTGCCACTCACGTTAAAACAATCCTCTTTAATATTTGCATAGTTGAATTCCTCTAACATTGCTGCATATTTTTCTTACACTTCTCTGAAATTCAATTATACATCTGATCCTCTCTCCACACCTGACTGATTGGTAACCCATATCTGAACAATCTGTTTGCTCCACCCTTCTTTCTGATTGTAATATATCTGTTATGTATATTGTTTAAATATCGATGGAATGCCACTGCACCTCCATTAACCTATGCATCAGCCTTATTTGCCAGTTCACTTCAGTTAGCTTTATGTTCATGTCCTCATAATTGCAACTATTTGAATTTAAGATACTCATCTTGAACCCAGCCATATTTTCCTCAAACTGAGTGTAAAATTCAATCATATTATGGTCAATGCCACCTCGGGCTGCCTTCAATATGAAGTCATTAATTAATCCTATCTCATTGCACAATATCAGATAAATGTTGCATGGTCTCCAGATGGATCTAGAAAGTCCTGTTCCAAGTAACTACTATGAAAATATTTGGACAAATCTTCATCTAGGAACTTTGTCCATTTCAACCATTTTGGTTGACATGTAGATTAAAAGTTCCCATGATTATCATCTCACTTTTTTGATAAGCTCACTATATAGTTCTTCATACTCCATTCAGCCATGTAGTTACTGATAGTGCAAACCATTCCCACAAGTAACTTCATGCATTGATCCTTTCAGCTGTCTACTCAAACTGCTTCTCGAAGGTTGGAGGATGGACGAAGGTTGCACACTCGCCAAAAGTGGGAATTAAACAAGTTTTTATAAAAAGAGGTTACAACAAGAGTAAGGTTAACACCTTACAAGCTGGTACTGCAAAACACATTGCGGCAGACATGAATCTAGAATGCCCTCCATGCCCATGTCAGCAGAAATGAATGGAGAGAACTTTGAACATCCTAAGGCCTGTATCAACTCTTGAGAGCCAACTAGAGTATAAATAGAACTTGTTGGGAAAACAGGTCTTGCAGCATGTGTGGAGAGAAAACAAAGTTAATGTTTTAGATCTGGTTACCCTTCTTTAGAACCCTTCTGTTCTGAAGAAGGGTCACTGGAGACAAAACATTAACTTTGCTTTCTCTCCACATATGTTGCCAGACCTGCTGAGCTTTCCCCGCAATTTGTTTTTGTTTCTGATTTCCAGCATTGCAATTTTTTGGTTTATTTTTGTAGAGTAAAAATAGGTTCTTGTGAAAGGATAACAGAAATACCTAAAATGGAAGATTTCTGTTTATTATTGAAGAATGAAATGAAAACAAGAACATGTAGAAAGTTAGATGATTTTCTTTACAAATTGGACAGAAGTAGGATACAGACGTTGGACTGAGATCGGCCAGATGTAGGAGACAGACATGGGATACAGATGTGGATCAAAATCAGAAAGACATCAGACCAAAATTAGACAGACATGGAACAAAGTCGGGCAAAAATGGGACAGAATGTTAGACAGAATTCTATTCAGCCAGTCTAATACTGAGATTATTTGAATAAATGTGACGTTAAGCTGCACACTTGAGTCCTCTTGTGGTTTGTCGGAGGAGAATAACTACAACACCCCAGTTTCACAAAGGTAACTGTGTAGTCAGGCCAATTTTAATGATCCAAGTCTCCCAGTAAATAAGTGAATGGGTATCTAATTTAGTGAATAGATGTGTGAGTAGTAGATGAGTTGGTGAATGGGTAGTTTTGGGGATTGGAAATTAGTCAGATCAGAGTGTAGTCAACTGTTTAGATGGTAATTGGGTTGGATTGAGGGTGCAGCTGGGAGTTCGGTGGTGTGATTTTGCCTTCAAATGAATGGTTTTCTGGATGTGGCATTATACATTTACGTTATCTTCCATGACATGAGAAATTGGGTGTAATATTGTGGTATTGAAGAATGCAACTGATGTTTATTGTAACAAGCTATTATGGACAAGATAATATTCTGCAGAGGCTTAAGTGACTGGGCTGATAGTAGACTAACAGTTTAACATGGAGTAGCAAACATCCAATGGAGTGTCATGCTTCAAGTGTTCCGTGGTAAGGTGGAGTGTAAGATCTTTATACCTGCCAATCATATGCTCTGATGCAGGGATGAAGGCACAAGTATGCCTCTTAAAGGTAAGCTGACAGCCTGACTGTATCCCAAAAACAGGGATAGCTGGAATTACATTGGTATGTGTTGTCAATTTGTTAATAATAAAAACAGGCCGAGGAGAGTTTACAAAACAAACATCTTGAACTTCAGTGTAACACTTTCAATTGTTTATAATGCATCCTGATCTGCTGATTGTAGACTTGTCTGGTGAGTAATGCACTGTTCTCTGTTGCATTTGTTGGACAACTTGGCTGTCTTGCTGATAGTTGCTGTCACTCACCATCACTACAACTTCAACACAGTCAACATCAAAGTCAGAGGTTCTTGCTTATTCTCTTCATGCATGATTGGCATGCTGAACTTTAGACTGAGCTGGCTTCTGTTCCTTTGCAATGGAACACCAAGATCAGTAACACTTTGCATGATCTGGCTGATATGCATTTTTTTTCGAAATCCTTGCTGACATCCAAATATTTGTAGGATTTCTAATGCAAAATTTCTATCTAGTGTGTGGTTTTGATAGCATTGAATATGTTTACTTTCACCTGTCCCAGAATGGTTACAATATTAGTTGTTGGGCAATGTCTTTTGCACTTGACTTCCAAATGTATGTTGCATTGGGAATGCTAATCCCTCTCCATTGGTATTGCAAGAAAACACAGCAATGTGAGATGAAGATATTATGTTGTTGCTTGACAGTTAATTGATTGATTTATTGATTTGATAGCAATACCTACATTCTGCTAGACTATTTGAATGTGGATAACGGGGTGACAATGTGATATGGATCACTTTCTACTGAACACACATATTTTGAAATGGTTTTCTAGAGTACTCCAAACTGTTGTCAGACATCTGTTCTGAGATACTGATAAAAACTGAAAATAACACATGCTGTCATTGATACTCATGTTCATTGTGTCGCTAAGTCATTTAACAATGGGAAATTTGAGAAGTAATTTGACACAAAAATATTCTCTTCCCTATGCACTGTGAATAGGTCCATTTCTATTTTTAGGCAAAAGTGACGACCTGCAGATATTGGAGATTCGAGTCGAGAGTGTGGTGCTAGAAAAGCACAGCAGGTCAGACAGCATCTGGGGAGCAGGAAAATCAACATTTCAGGCAAAAGCCTTCATCAGGAAAGATGAAGGGTTTTTGCTCGAAATGTCAGTTTTCCTGGTCCTTGGATGCTGCCTAACCTGCTACATTTTTCCAGCACCATACTCACGACCCATTTCTATTTTTGTCTAAGGAGAGAATGGAACACCATATGGATGTCAAGCTCCTTTTGCTTTTGGTGTTGATAGTCATACCTCACATGCATGAGCAAATCTTTGAATATTTTGATTCATCCCTAGTCAATACACAGATTCATGCTACTTATCTTGTGCTTTCGTTGGCCATGTGCTGCTGGTGTATTGCTGACATAATATTTTGGGGCAATGATTTTGACAATAAGACTTGTTTGCTCATGACAACGACTTGTCGTGAGATACTGAGTACATTGCAGTTTACCCAAAACAAAAACAAATCTTCCCAAGGACTTTGGTTAATGCTGTCAGGCAGTTCCTGGATAAAGACATTTTGAAACTCTTGTAATTGCTCTTCTTGAGCAGTTGCTGACTGTAACTGTTCACACTTTTGGGGTCCAAATTGTAACAGATAAACCTTGAGATTATCTTCAACTTCATAGTCTTGAGCATCAACATGTCAATCAAGTGGAATATCTTGATCTTTGTGTGGGTTGCGTAATTGCTCAGTGTGTCAGGTGTAATTCTTCAGGTACTTAGCAACAGGAGTTGACCATTCAGCCCCATGAGCTTGCTCTGCCATCTAATATGATTGTGGCTAGACAAACACTTTCATCATTTTTAGACAACTATTAAAGTCAGAGCATCAGAAGATGTACAGCACCAAAACAGACCCTTTGGTCCAACTTGTCCATGCCAAACAGATATCCTAAACTAATCTAGTCCCATTTGCCAGCACTTGGCCCATATCCCTCTAAACCCTTCTTATTCATATATCCATCCATATGCCATTTTAATGTTGTAATCATACCAGCCTCCACCACTTCCTCTGGTAGCTCATTTCATACAAGTACCACCTCTGCATGAAAAAGTTGCCCTTTAGGGCCCTTTTAAATTTTTTTCTCTCTCACCATAAATCTATGGCCTCTAGTTCTGGACTTGCCCATCCCAGGGAAAATATCATGTCTATTTATCCTATCCATGCCCCTCATGATTTTATAAACCTCTATAAGGTCCCCCCTCAACCTCCAATGCAGGCCATCACCCTTCACACTATTATGATTAGAAATATATCAATCTCTATCTTAAACATATTCAAATACTGAGCTTCTATGGTATTCTTGGGTAGAGAATTCCAATGCTTCAAAACTCTCTGAATTTTAAAAAAACCCTCCTTATCTCAGGTATAAGTGGCACATCCTTGTTTTTAAATTGTACCCTTGCTTCTTGAATCCCCAATCTGGAGAAACAACTTGCCTGCATTTGCCCTGTTTATCCCTTTAAGTATTTTGTAGGTTTCAATGAAATTGCCTCTCATTCTTCAAACCTTTATTATGTAAATTTCTGTTTGTTATTATAGGAAAAGTGTTATCCTATTGGAGAGTGTGCAGCGGGATTTATAAGGGAAATGGACAGTTATGACGATAGACTGAAGAGGTTAAGACCAGAGAACAAACAGAAACAGGGGACTGAGTTGGATGATCATCCATGGTCATACTGAATGGGGACAGGCCATATGGGCTACTCCTACTCCCATTTTCTATGTTTCTAGAAAATATAGGCCCAATTTGCTGAAATGCTTTTCATAAGGCAATCTTGCATTCCTGGGAACAAGTCTGCTGAACCTTTATCTCTCTCTGGCAATAATATCTTTCTTGAGTTAAGGATATCACTACTGCACAGAGTACTCCAGGTGGAGCCTAACCAATCCCATATACAACTGAAGCTAGACTTCACTAGGTTGTACTCAGATTTTTTCATGATAAAGGATAACATGCAATGGCTTGCCTAACAGCTTGCTGCACTTATATATTAGCCTTCAGTGGCTTATTGACAAACTCACCTCATTTCCTTTACTTGTTTACATTTTCTAACCGCTTACCATCAAAGAAGTACGCTGTGCATCTGTTCCTTCCACCAAAGTGGATCACCTCAGTTTTTTCACATAATACCCCATCAGCCATGTTCTTGCTGATGCACTATGCCTGTCCAAGTCCTCCTGAAACTGCTTTATATTTTGCTTGTAGCAGACACCCCACTTAGTTCTGCAAACTGAGAAACATTTCATTTTGTTCCCACATTCAAATCATTGATATGTGCTGTGAACAGCTGGAGCCCAAGTCCTGAAGCTAACGGTGCCCCATCAATCACAGTCTGCGAATACTAGAATAACCTATCTATTCCTAATCAGATTTCTGCCTGTTAGCCAATCCTTCATTCATGCCAGAAAATTACCTCCTATGCTATATTTTAATTTTACTATACATCTCCTGTGAAACCCTTATCAAAAGGCCTTCTGAAAATCCAGTTAACTATGTCCATCAATGTTCCTTTACCAAATTTCTTTCGGAACATGTTCTAAAATTCCAAGTTTGTCAAACATGATTTCACATTTTCAGATCCATGTGGACTGGGTCAAATATGCTTATTGTTCTCTAAGTGTCCACTTAATACATCATTTTAATAAATTCTGGCATCTTCTTTGTTACTGACGTCAGGCCAACAGGTGTGTACTTCCTGGTTTTATCACTTGCTCCTTTCTTAGATAGTGGTATGACAATTACCTCCACCCAATCTGCAGGAATCATTCCAGAATCTACAGAATATTTGGCTTTTATTTCACTCCAAAGTCATTTCCTTGCAGATTGTGAACTGATTTGATTGTCTCATGTGTGATCTGTACTGCAACTGTAACTGAGATTTGAATCTCATGAACTGTGGCCATAGTGAGATGGAGACTGGTTTCTCTGTCACTGCTGTTGGTAGTTTGAGAGCATGATGATTTTGCATATTGCTATGGCAATGTAATTCTGCCAATGCACAGAAGTGACGATCTGTTAAATACAATTCATTGAACTGTCATGGCTGTATCAGAGAGCAACATTTGCTGAGGTACATTACTTTGAAGTTGTGTTCAGGTATGTTGTGCTGCTTTTTCAGGCTATAAGGTGCAAAAAGTTGTTAAAGATTCTGATCACCTTAAATATTGATATGGTGTGTGAGTTGTGATTCCCTATATATTCATATCCTCATTGCAGTTAGGATTTCAAAGTAGTGACAAATGTACAATAGCTAAATCTGTGAAGGATTTTCTTAAAATGAAATCAAGTATTGCTCACAAAGCAAGTGGCTGCAAATCTATGTTATGATGTGGAGGTGCAAGTGTTGTACTAGGGTGGACAAAGTCAGAAGTTGCATGACACCAGGTTATAGTCCAACAGGTTTATGTGAAATCATAATCTTTCGGAGCGTTGCTCCTTTGTCAGACTTCACCTGTCAAAGGAGCAGTGCTCCAAACGCTTATGATTTCAAATAAACCTGTTGGACTTTAACCTGGTGTCATGTGACTTCTGACTAGAGCCATGTTGTTAATTGATGGGAAATTGTTTATACTGTTTTGTTTACAACAGTTGGCTGAAAACAAAAGACTATTAGCTAGCTTCCAGTTCAGAGTGATCACAGGTTAATTTTGATTCAGAAAACCCAGAAATTAAAAGTTGTTATGGTAGATTGTAAGACAGCTAACTGAGGTAGAAAAGCAAGTTTTGTTTTATCTCCTTAAAGGAATATATGGAAAGTTCAGGAAATAAGTATCTCCAAGTACAAAAGTGATTAGTTTGTGAAACATCCAAACCGGGAGAGTTGGATTAGAATCTGCCGGTTGTGAGGAACTGTAAAAAATAAGCTGCTACACTGAAGCTCTGAAGTGTACCTAAAATTGTTGGCAAAATGGAACTTGCAAGGAGTTTGCATTCAAATGCTATCCCAACTTTGCTTTTCTTAAACATTGATAGGCCTATTGAATGTTTCTAGCATTTTCAGTTTGTATGAGGAGCAAACCGCCATGTCTGAAGTTCCACCAATGTATTTAAACTCCATGATATGTTTGCATCAGTGTGACATTTTTTCCATTTCCAACACCAACCCGTGTTCTTGTGAATTGAAGTTGTCAGTTTGTGGTGATGACACAGTAAGTCTGGACTGAGAGTTTCAGATTCATTTTATGTAGATCTTTCACAGCCAAGATACTTTCATCCCATTGGTTTAAATTGGATTTAAACCCATTTCAAAAGGTTAGCAATTAGTGTCGAATCCACTCACTCTTTCACTAAAATCATTTTTACTTTGAGCACAGACTGGGAAAAAAAAGCAAACACCATCTGTATGAATTAAAGGTGCAATCAAGTAATATAGAATAAGCTGTTTAGCAAAGCATTTTGTCTATATTGCTAATATCAATTTTACTTTTTAATATATAATGTAAAGTTCAGTACCAGAAGGATGCAAGTGGAAATCACAGCTATGTGTAGACATATTACAAGACTATTGTTTACTTCAAGTACACAGTATATGGCCAAAGTGCAAAGATGACTATCAAAATGGTCCTCTGTGCATTTGCAAATGGGCCTAGTGTTGGCTTTTACTGGTGACAATGAATAAGATATAATGCACCAGTGCACGTGTGGTCAATATCACCCATGCAAGTACAGATACATTGTTATATGGAAGCATTTAAGACCATAAAACCATAAGACATGGGAGCAGAAATTAGGCCATTCAGCCCATTGAATCTGCTCTGCCATTCTATCATGGCTGATAAATTTCTCAACCGTGTTCTCCCGCTTTCTCCCTGTAATCATTGATCCCCTTGGTACTCAAGAACCAATCTATCTCAGTCTTAAATTTCTAGCGCTGAGTATGGAATGCATGTAAATTCTGATTTATCCACAGCCAATTCAGCTGCAGCTTTGGTATCTATCAAAGATTCTTTTGGATACAGTGAGGTTCACTGTATGTGAACAATATCCATTTAGTCACGAGATATTGTTGACCTGATTACGCAGGCTGTCATACTTCCCTCCATAATACAGGTACAGATTGACTAGTTGCATTTGCAAGATTGTAGCTGCATGGCCACCACTTCCTTATTACTATGTGCAGCTGGTCTACTCTGCTAAACTGCTAAACATTATGTTCCACACCGCACCAACCTGCAGTGTGAAAACATGGGCAGAACCATTTTTGTTGTGGATGTGATATTACTTCACTTTGTACTGACATGGTGCTGCAAACTTGAGTTGCTGCACATGTGTGGTGAGGTTGTTCATGAACATAACCTGATCTAAGGACAGAAATTTTCACTCCCTTGAGTTGACTGGGCAATTGCAAGGAAGTTGGGAAAATACAGCAAAATGAAAATAGTTTGATTCTTGGTGTCAAGATATTTCCCTTAATGCTTAAATGGGGAGTTTGGAAGCTCACTAATGCATGGATGTGATGACTTTAATGAATTTGCACACATTAGTTGATCTCATCTCCTTTCTATGAGGCTCTCAATCCTGTCCTTTCCCAAGAAACAAGATGATGCCAATTCCTGACACGAAAATCAAAGCATTTACTTGATGGCAGAAGCTCACCATCAGCTTCTCCGGACTGTCAGACAATTCTGTCTTCACACGACTTTCCTGCAGACTCCAATGTCACTGTACTCTTCTACCCATCTTAGATTTAAGTCAGCAAAATCAAACCATCAGCCTCACCACAGCATCATGCTGTTTTCAGACCAACTCACAGTAACCTTTAGCCCTTCACGATTTCATTTTGGAGCTCAGGTCCAGGGACAGTAAGGACTGTGTATGTTTCTGCCAGATTGCTTTGTGCACAAGGACATGCACGCACCTCATGCATCTTCACACAAGGAACCTTGTAGCCCTTAGTTTAATTTCTTGATGCTAACTCATTTTGCATTGACTTGAATTTGTCACACTGTCTGGCTTGCATTTTTTTTCGCACAGTGGGAAAAGCATGCAGCTTATTATGATTCAGAGCACTGGTCGGTCAAAGGGGTAAGCATGGTGCTGTATGAAACCATACCAAGCCTATGTTACAACTACAGAACGTGCCAGCAGTTTACACCACAAACACACTGTATGTGCTTCAACCAAATGGCCATGTCTCAAAGTCCAAGGGCATCATACTTTGTGGGATGAAAGGGAACTGTGGCTTGTCAGGGGGAAAAACCACAGTCAGTCAAAGAGTATGGCCAATCTCAGTCCAGGAGGTTGATCAGAGCCAGTTAGGTCTTCGCTCCTACTGAAGTCCAGAGATCAGAGTCTTTGAAGTCCAACAATTGGACCATAGTCAATGCAGGGATTACATATCTGTCAGTCAGAATGATATGTAAACATCAGTCTGGGTTCTGGCCTATGTTCAGCTGTGGATGTAGTGCCAGATCACTCAAAGATGGTTCCACGGCCAGTCCTGAGCGTTTGGGCTCCTCTGCAAATGAAGGGAAATTTCCCAAATTCCCTGTTGTATGTAATTTTTCATCTCAAAATTTCCAATGTTGGGTGACTTATACTTGTCAGCATCCCCCACTGGAGTCATTGTATTCAAAAACAGCATTCTGCTCCTTTCCTGCAGACTCTGAGTTTGGACCAGCTTTTCCTGCATGATAGTACGAGTTCACACCAACCCTCCTGAAATATTGTGAATGTAGATGAGGTAGTATAGTATAGCATCTATATGAGAGGTTTTCAGCAATAGATGTATCCAAGAGGAAATAATATTATGACAACAGTCAATGAGTGTAGGCTGAAAATCATGTTGTGATATATTCTTTTCCTCATCAGAGATGAAGCTTAAGAAATGACTGATAGAAGAATTACTAACACTAGAACTAAACATATATGTCGGAGGGCTCAGCAGTGAGTAAAGGAGATGTACAATAGTTTTGCAGCTTTGTTCTTGTACTCATAATCCAAAATCATGGACTAATAATTTGAAGACTTGCATTGAAATTTCACTCTAACACTGTGAATTGAATTCAGTTAAATAAGTAAATTTGGAGAGAAAGCTTTTAGCAGAAATAGTACAAATGAAGCGATATGAAATTTGTAAAACCCAACTCAATCAGAGATACCCTTAAGGGAGATAACTTACCAGGTCTGGCCTAGATGTGACCCAGACCCACAACACAGTGGTAGATTTGTAAGGGCCCTCTGAAATAGCTGAGCAAACCATTCCACTACTTTAAACCACTGCAGAATATAGGACAGATCCAGCAGAAATGGTAACACTGTAATACACTGTTGGGACAGTGTTTCTGGGAGTCCTAAGCCTTGAATCTAAACTCCATGAAGTCTCACGACATTAACTCATTATTGGGAAAGGAAACCTTCTCCTGATTACCGCCATACTCCTTCACATTGAAAACCATTTGGGTAACACTGGTGTTAGCTAAGAATGGTCCCTCTAAACCGTATGGGTTTGCAGCTGCACAGAATATAGCACATAGCTAACAAACAATCCATGGACAATCAACATCCTTTTTTTGATGATTGCAAATATGCTAGTTGTGCAATTATTCTAAACTGCTAATGCAGTGCAACAAATAGTCTACACACAGCAAAGATAATAGAGTCATTGGGTTCCACAACCTTCTGTCCAACTCGTCCAAGCCGACCAGACATCCTAAATTAATCTAGCATTGGCCAGTGTTTGACCCATATCACTTGAAAGCCTTCCTACTCATGTATCCATCCAGATGCCTTCTAAATGTTGTAATTGCGCCAGCCTCTGCCACTTCGTCTGGCAGCTCATTCCAAACATGCACCATCCTCTGCATGAAAAAGTTACTCTTTAGTCCCTTTTAAATTTTTCCACTCTCACCTTAAACCTATGCCCTCTAGTTTTGTACTCTGCTACCCTGGAGAAAAGACCTTGGCTATTCATCCTATCTATGCCCCTCATGATTTTATAAACCCCTATAAGGTCAACCCCTCAGCCTCTGACACTCCAGGGAAAATAGCCTGAGCTTATTCAATCTCTCCCTATAGATCAAACACTCCAACCCGGGCAAAATCCTTGTACGTCATTTCTGAACCCTTACAGGTTTCACATCATCTTTCCTATAGCAGGGAGACCAGAATCAAATGCAGTATTCTAGTAATGGCCATCCAATGACCTGTACAACCTCAGCATGACCTCCCAACTCCTACGCTCAATGCACTGATCAATAAAGGCAAACACACCCTAAATACCTTCTTTGAAATCCTGTTTCTACCTCTGACTCTACTTTAGAGGAACCCACACTCCAAGGTCTCTTTGTTCATCAATATCTTGGCAAGTGCACAAAGTGTGATCTGGATGGAGATTTTGAATAACATCGAGGACAAAACAGCCCATCTGATCAGAACCTATCCATTACCTTAAACATTCAGTCCCTTCACTGGACTGGCTGAGTATGGAAGGATAAACATGTTTAATTGGACTTGCAGCAGTCATTGAGAAAATCAAAATAAAACAAAGAATTGTGAGTTATGGAAATCATAAGTTTCAACTCAAAACATTAACTCTGTTTGTCTCTTCACAGAAGCTGAAAATGTGTTGCTGGTTAAAGCACAGCAGGTCAGGCAGCATCCAAGGAACAGGAAATTCGACGTTTCGGGCCAGAGCCCTTCATCAGGACAGGAAATTCGACGTTTCGGGCCAGAGCCCTTCATCAAGCTGTCAGACCAGATAAGTTTCTCCACCAATTTCTGTTTTTGTTGAGACAACCAATTTAAGGGAGAAATCTACTTTACTTTGCTTTTGCTGATCTATCTATCATGACACATCTGTTCATGATTGTATTGCACTGAATAGTCTGAGTAGAGACACAGTTCCCTTTTCACACCGAGGACATATTCCATTGTGTTGTGTCGCACTGTCATTGTGTTAAATCAGATTGATTCAGAACATTAAAGGTTAAATATGACTCTTCTTCAGAACAGAGCTGGGGAGCAATGACGCAAGCAGAACTATGGTCCACCACAGTTCCAACAGCAGAAGGTTTCACTTGGATACAGTTGTAAAGATTATAACTCACTCATTATGGTTCGATTCCACACAAAACTTGAGCTTCATCTGGACTTCTTCACCACTAAGAGGCATCATTCAAGTACGCAATAGAATACACTCACTTATCTACATGAGTGAAACTCCATAAAACTCAGGAAGATCAGAACCACATCCATTACCTTAAACATTCAGTCCCTTCACGAACAGAATATCATGACTTCAGCATGTACCATCACCAAGTTGCACTGGAGCAGCACGTTAAGGTTTTTTTGACAGTACTTTCTAACCCTGTGTTTTCTACCATTTAAAAGAGAAAAGGCAGATGCACCACTACCTTCAAGTTATCTTCCAAGTTGCATGTCAATTTGACTCATCATTATGCCTACACCAAAATCCTTGAACTCCATGTCCAACAGTGCTTTGACTGTAACTAAGCTAAGTGGATAGTAGAATTCAACGTGGTGACTTATTATCTTCTCAAGCACAAAATATGGATCATGCCAGCATTACTCACATTCCACCCAGGAACAGATTTTTTATTGAAATAACTATATTTATAACTCCCTAACAACAGAGAGGAAAATATAACAACATGCTCAGATCTTGCGTGTAGTACATTCCCTCTCTGTTTACAAAAATTGTGTTTAATGTAAATTGTGCATGTTCATAATTTCTTAGAATACTATATAACTAAACCAACAATCACTATAGCTGATAATTCAACAAGTTGGATTGCTTCATTGGTTTTATTGGAAAGAATATGTTTTCCCTTAACACCAGTATGTGTTTTTAAAAAGTGAGTTGGGCCAGAAATACTGAGAAGTGCAACATGTTTCTTCTTCCTTCCTAAATACCTTAATTAACCTATCTGTCTTCTTTCTCTTTCAGCCTGGGCATTCTGTTTCATTTCCATTAGCTCTCTCAACATCTCACACTGTCAGATATGAGTTTGACTTTGATGATCAACTCCACTTCATTGTTGGAACTGTGACATTGATTGATTTGCCTCAACCAAAGATGCTGGGTTACTGGTAATTTCTGTAAAACTAGCAAACTTTCAGCTCCGTTTTGAAGATAAATGCAACTTGGTGATGGGGCTACAAACTGCAGTGGGCTTTTAGACTACTTCTCTGTCAGACACTGGCAAGTCATTTCTGCATGACAAGTAATTCAGTGGCCAGAAATGTATCAGTCTTCATGGGCTGCATTGTGGCTCAGTGGTTAGCACTGCTGCTTCATAGTGTCAGGTGTCTGGGTTTGTTCTCTTTGTGTTTGTATGGGTTTTCTCCCACAGTACAAAGATGTGCAGATTGCCCATAGTGTGCAGACTAGGTAGATTAGCCATTGGAAATGCAGAATGACAGGAATAGGGGTGGGATGATCTGTGGAGGGGTGATACAGCCTCCTTCCACGCTTTGGGGATTCTCTGATGAAATGTGGAAAGAAACCTACTTTTGCATGACTTTCAACATTTAATATTGTACAGATGAACACTAAAAATCAATGCACTATATTGAAGCCCTGCTTTTGCTGTGGATGGCATTTTGATTCTTTGAATTAAAATATGATCATAAGAGCTTGGTGGTCACTTAACAAAGTAAACATTTCACAAGCGTGTTTGGAAGTTAAAACATCATGTACAATTGGAATTACCTCTTTTCAAACTTGGGAGTAATTTTGCTAATTAACGACATTGACAAAATTGATTATTTGAAATTTGTTTTATAATTATTTATTGACTAAACAGAAATATATGAGTTTACGTGAAAACACAAATAACACAATTTTTTTACATCCTGTTTTCTTTACTTGTTAGAGTTATATTTGGTCTTTCAGCATCTTTGTCTGTTTGACCATCCCCATATAGTGTGACTGAATGACTGTGGTGGATCCTCTAATGTTCACACATCACCGCTTACTCAAAGCACATGAATTGCATTTGGTGTGTAAGCAGCTGGCAGTCTGAGTGATGATGGTCTCCGACAGTCTGTAACCTGGTGCTAAAGTTCATGAGCGTCAATCTGCCATGTCAGCATCGATGTGTGAAGTGCATTAGGTGATGGCAGGATGGGTCTACACCAAGTTGTAGTTGTCAGGAACTGGCTCTGACCTTTCTGTTGGGAATTTTCACTGTCTACATTTCATGGTAGAGGAGAGGTGTTTTGGAAAAGCGATGTAAGTAGGCCGAATTGGGCTTTTAATGAACTGCAAATGCACTGAAATGAAATTGTCACCTCTTCGGACTCACCTTTCTAAGCTCAGGGCAAATCAAGACCTTCTTTTGCAATAATGCAAATCTATACTTTTTTCTTTCTCATCTTATTTTGTCACCACACTTGTCATTACTCTCATGATATCAGGGTGGGAGAATTCACTCAAAATTTTAAAATTCAACCTCGCCTTTCAAATTCACAACTGTCCCAGAAGATGGCATTCCAAGGTAATGTCTGGGACTGTAATTTTCAAAGTTTCCCAGCACTGGATCAAAATCCCATGACCATTTGATGTCTAACCCAATAATTCAGATCTCTGAATCATTTATAGAGTCAGGGCAACACGAAAACAGTGTTGTAGTGTGGTTACAGGGAGAGGGCTGGAGATAGGGCACAGTGTAGAGGGCTCGCTCCTTCCACCTCCTGTGGTGACCTGGCGAAGTCCCCTGTTTATAATTCACATTTTTAATAAGTGGTAGAGCAGGCCATCCCTGCTGTTTCCCCTGACCTGCAGAGGGGTGTTGCTATGGTAACCTCTGTTAGGCCATCCAGTTGGGGTCTGCATGGAACACTTCAGTGCACGGAATCTTGTTGCCCACCAATTAAACAAAAACATTCTAATCAGATTCAAACCCAGCAAGGAGACTTCCTCTGCGTTTGTTTAAAAAATCTCGCTGATTTGAACTGATCTGTTGCTTTTTTACAAACTTTTTGTCAAGTACATCCTTTGAACATCCTGTACTTTCCAATACAGTGAAGTCGGGCTAAATTCTCCGATTTCTCCTTAAAGTGTGACGGCCAGTGAGTTTCACAGTGGCCCACAATCAATTTTCTCACACCGTCTTCTACGTTTCTCCTCACTAATTATACTCCTGAGATGTTGGCTGCATTTCCCATGAAATCGTGTTTCCTGTGCTCCAGGTAAGATCTTCTCCTGGTTTCCTTGTACCACCCACCCCTGCCCCAAAAGCCCAGCTGCCACTACTTCAGACTCTCCCAATCAGCATTGATCTCTCAGACTGCAGGGGCTCGGTCTGGAAACGGTCTCAAGGGGAAAGACAAGCTCCTTCCAGGACAGAGATCTGAAGGTGCTGCTGGGCTGTCTGGTGGAGAGGATGGGAATCCTTATCCTTGCTCACCTCCCCCATCCCCCAAAGGGGAACACCATAACAAAGCCAACCAACCTTGGCATAAAGAGCTGTGTGGGTCAGTGCTGTGTACAGAGTGAAAAGATTTTCTGCACTCTGCAAGATCAAATGCCACCATCTTCTCTCTGTTACCTCTTACTCAGGATACGGCACATGCCTTTGCCAAGGCTCATGAACTACTTGCATGCATTGTGTTCCACCCAAGGGCTCACAGCATCACATCCTCCCAAACTGCTAACCCTTTCTGCATTTCCAGCTTACTCACTGGGGATACCTGATGACTTCTTGTGACAATGCTGTGGCTTTAGGAAGTTTGCTTTGTCCTGGTTACGATTAAGCAAAGTTTTAAGGCAGAGGTGCCGAATTGGCTAGTGAGAGCCAAGAAAGTAAACAACTTGGGAGGCCTTGTTTTTATTTAAAGTTGGAATAATAGGTGCAGCCTGGATGGGTGTGGCCAGCTCTCACAAATCAGGATTTCTAGTTTTTAGTTTTTTTTAGTTTTGAGATTCAGCATTGGTTGCTATTGTGATGTTGAAAAAGTGGAACCTATTTTCCCCCTCTCTTGATTATAGCCAAAAGCTAACGGTTCTCTTTGTAGGTTGCTGGATTACATGTGAGACAAAATCTGTTTTCTGAATTTGCCTTTTTGCCAAAAGGTGTGTTTATGGAATACTACAATATTGAAATAGTTAATTAATAGTAGTTGTATATATTGTTCTGTTAAGTTTTCCAGTCGAGTTAATTTATTCTAAGTTCTTCTTGCTTTTGTTGTACTTTTAACGATAGTATTTGAATACATTATGTTTTGTTTAATATCAAGTAGTTTGACCAGTAAATAGTGTTCGGGACACATCTGTCTTTAAAGTAAGAAAAAAATTAGGGCCTAGTCTACCTTCTTAAAATATTTTGAGAGGGTCTGGTCTGGTCCGGTCCATAACACTCTCCTGCTCATCATCACCTCCCTCCGCTCATGTGTCCCTCTCTGTCATACTGAGTCTCTCCCTTTGTCTCATTGCAAAGAAAAACTGGCCCACACTCTCACAGATTGATCCCTCAATTGACCTACCTGTAATCACTACATTACATCACTTGAACTGACTGTGACAATCCCCATATAGTGTGATTGATTGACTGTGGTGGATCCTCTAATGTTCACACATCACCACTTACTCAAAGCACACGAATTGTATTTGGTGTGTAAGCAGCTGGCAGTCTGAGTGATGATGGTCTCCGACAGTCTGTAACCTGGTGCTAAAGGTAATGAGTGTCAATCCGCCATGTCAGCATCGATGTGTGAAGTGCATTAGGTGATGGCAGGATGGGTCTACACCAAGGTGTAGTTGTCGGGAACCGGCTCTGATCTTTCTGTTGGGAATTTTCACTGTCTACGTTTCGTGGTAGAGGAGAGATGTTTTGGAAAAGCGATGTAAGTCGGCCGAATTGGGCTTTTAATGAACTGCAAATGCACTGAAATGAGGTCGTCACCTCTTCGAACTCACCTTTCTAAGCTCAGGGCAAGTCAAGACCTTCTTTTGCAATGATGCAAATCTATACTTTTTTCTTTCTCATCTTATTTTGTCACCACACTTGTCATTACTCTCATGACATCAGGGTGGGAGAATTCACTCAAAATTTTAAAATTAAACCTAAGCCTTTCAAATTCACAACTGTCCCAGAAGATGGCATTCCAAGGTCATGTCTGGGACTGTAATTTTCAAAGTTTCCCAGCACTGGATCAAAATCCCATGGCCATTTGATGTCTAACCCAATAATTCAGATCTCTGAATCATTTATAGAGTCAGGGCAACACGAAAAGAGTATTAAATCCAATTCATCCATGAAGACCAGATAACTTAATTTAGTCCCATTTGCCAGCACTTAGCTCATATCCCTCTAAACCCTTCCTGTTCATATACCCATCCAGATGCTTTTTCACTGTTGTAATTATGCCAATGTCCACCACTTACTCTGACAGCTCATTCCATGCACATACCACCCTTTGTGTGAAAAAGTTGCCGCTTAGGACCCTTTTAAATCTTTCCCTTTTCAACTCTGCCCTCTAGTTTTGGACTCCCCCACCCCATGGAAAAGTCCTTATCTATTTACCCTCACGATTTTATAAATCTCTGTAAGGTCACCCCTCAGCCTCCAGGGAAAACAGCCAATCTTGTGGCAGTGACTCTGTTGTCATTGTGTATCCCTCCTCCACATTCGTGTTTTGCCCCTTGATTTGTTCTATTCTGACTTAATTTGCCTAACACCATTACCCCCTTTGTTATTGTGCGGTCTTCAATCTCATCACAGACCATCCCATGGTTTTTCTTTCCACTCTCTACTCTTGCATTTGCTTAAAACCTAGTACATCCCTAAGGCTAGGATTTAATGTGGTGAGGACTAAATGTGGGCATAGGTGACTTCAAGGGGCATTAACCTACTTCGGCTCTCTTTATCACCCCAGCATGAAAGCTCATTGGATTGAGCATCAATTTGGTACTTAAGGGCTTCTCCTTTGTCCAATCAGGAGCCTGCTCACTGAATCCTTGCCCTGTCCACCATCCACCCAGAGGTAACTGCTCAATCAGAAATTTGTAGGCTCAGGGTTGGAAGCACAAGTGGCACACCATGACCAGCTTCACCACTGGGTAAGAAAGTGGGTATTTTGGGGACACTATTGGGGATGGGGTGAGTAACCCTCCCTGTCCCAATTAGCCCCAGATTCAGGCAAGTGGAGCTTCCCCGTGAAGAAAACACGCCCTGTTCCCACCAGCTGGGAGAGAGGGTATTCAGCCCAATGAGTGGCTTAGGCCCTTGGAATCAAGGGTTATGGAGATAAGGAATGATCAGCCATGATCATATTGAATGGCGGTGCAGGCTCGAAGGGCTGCATGGCCTACTCCTACACCTATTGTCTATTGTCTATTGTCTATTAGCTGATGATTCAAAAGCTTCACTTGTTGGCGGGCTGAGGATGCCCACCATGGATTTTCCTGCCCGGAGTGGAGGTGGTGAGAAAGGGACTGAGTACACCTCTGGGTGAACTCAACCAAATATTTGCCCTTTCCTCACCATCTCCAGGGAGGGGAAATTGCACCCTGACTTTACCCACTTCTGATGAAGGTATATTGGAGCCTGAGCAGACCATTCAGCCCCTTGAGCCTGTTCCGCCATTCTAGACCATGGACTGATTAATCACCTCAATGGGCGTGTCAGTGACTCACTAACCTGAATGTTTCTCCACAGATGCTGCCGAACTTGCTGAAAATTTCCTGGTTTTATTCACTAACTACATTTTGATCTCATCTTAGCCAATTTGCTGCAGTTTGGACAGAGCAGAGGTTCTGTGACTCATAGCCTCTGTCTTTGATTCTATTAACTCACCAAGAATCTTCTGATCCTTTGACATTCTCGAAACAGCTTGCTGGAATTTTTCACCCTGGTTTTGGCAGGTTCCTAGAGAATGGGTGTGTCAGTTTTGAGGTGGATACAGAGAAGCAGAGGAAATCCCTTTTACAATGACCTCTCTCTCAGAAAGACAATGCGATGGGGAGAGACTACGAGTGAGAATTTTGCAGGAACCTGACCGAGTCCAGGCTGGGGGTGGGGGATGGGGGATTGAAGGGGTGTGGTGAGGATGGGTGAGAGGTGGATTAAATAATATGGAAAATAATAAGATTCTGACAATGATTGACAAATGTGACCCTTGCTTTGTTTGTGATTGAAGTAATCAAGATCCAGCCGATGGAGCAGCTGCTAACACAAACCAGCCGAGCAGCCCTTTGAAGGTCACAGTGAAGATTATCAAAGATCCACTCCTGGACTATGGTTTTATGGTCTCAGAAGATTCACCAGTATGTGTGAAGTCTGTCACTGCAGGTAAATACCTGGGAATGGGAGGTTCCAATGTGGGCAGCATGGCAGCACAGCAGTTAGCACTGCTGCCTCACAGCACCAGAGACACAGGTTCAATTCCCGCGTCAGGCGACTGTCTGTGTGGAGTTTGTACATTCTCCCCGTGTCTGCGTGGGTTTCCTCTGGGTGCTCCGGTTTCCTCCCACAGTTCATAAACGTGCAGGTTAAGTAAATTGGCCATGCTAAACTGCTTGTAGTGTTAGGTGAAGGGGTAAATGTAGGGGAATGGGTCTGGGTGGGTTGCCGGTGTGGACTTGTTGGGCCGGAGGGCCTGTTTCCACACTGTAAGTAATCTAATCAAACTGAGGGAAGGCCTGAAGTGTTTTCAAGAGGGGCTGAGGATCTGATAGGACCAGGGCTTTTAACTGATACAGTCCATCCCAACACCTCCAGCATTAACTCTGAACTCTTCTCAATCTTTGTCAGTTTTGTCATGGTGACAATACTTCAAGTGGAATTTTCTCTTCCCTGAAGATGGTCAGAAGGTGATATAATGGGCTTGGCCCCTCACCCTCTTCCTGCCACCTCGGTAATTAATTAAAATGATCCATAGACGGCCTTCTTGACTTCCACCAAAATGGTCAATTAAGGGCCTTAACCCGTCACCTTCCAAATTATCTGCCCCCTGGTCGACAAAGCTGCCTAGTTTCCAAACTGAGAAACCATGACAACTTGAAAACTAGGTTAAGGAGTAGAGGCTGCATTTTATCCAACTCGTGACAATGGAGGCAGGGATGGGGGCAAGGGAATGGCCTCAAATCCGCACCCCTATCCAAGCCTCCAACTCCTCCTGAGACCCCTTCCTCAAGAACCCACCCCACAATAAGATCATAAAAGTGGCTTATCATCTCATTGCTGGATTTTTTCCAGAGGGTAAGACACGACCGGTGGACGTTAGGACCCAGAGGTTCTCTCCTCACGTATTTAAAAAAGTTCATAGAGATTTGTAGGGCCTTTACTACTGTCTCTGATCAGCTGAAAATTAGCTACATCTTCAGCCACTCTGTCCTTAATGATAGGCCTAGATATTTGCCAATGCAAGATGTGAGGTTAATTGGGCTATAATTCACCAGGCTTCTGAATTTAATTTAATTTAATTTATTGTCTCGTGTACCGAGGCACAGAGGAAAGCTTTGTCTCACGAGCAATACAGGCAGATCACCGAGTTCAGGAGCATAGATAAGCGAACAATAGGTAAACAGCAGCAAAAACAAAAATACAGGTACAGGTGAATGTTAAGAGTTTGTGAGTCCATTCAGTATTCTAACAACAGTAGGATAGAAACTGTTTCGAAACTGGCTGGTGCGTGTGTTCAGGCTTCTGTACCTCCTCCCCGATGGTAGAGGTTGTAGAAAAACATTGAAGGGTGGGATGGATCTTTGAGAATGCTGGCGGCCTTTCCTTGACAGCGGTCCTGGTAGATGGATTCTAGAGATAGGAGGTTGGCCTTTATGATTGTCCGGGCCGAGTTCACCATGGTGACGCATCATGGGTATACAGTGAGTATAGTAGGGGGATGAGTGCACAACCCTAGGGGCTCCAGCATTGAGCGTTAGTGAGGATGAAATATTGTCCCCAGTCTTCACTGATTGTGCCCTGTGGGTCAGGAAACTGAGGACCCAGTTGCAGAGAGTGGCTCTTAGTCTGAAATAACTAAGTTTAGTAATCAGTCTCGAGAGGATAATAGTGTTGAAAGCTGAACTGTAGTCAATGAGTAGGATTCTCATGTAGCAGTTCTTGGTGTCAAGATGTTCTAGGGCGGAGTGAAGGGCAAGTGATATGGCATCTGACATGGATCTGTTGGTCTGATAGGAAAATTGGAGTGGGTCAAGAGCAGTGGGGAGGCTGGAGTTGATTAATGCCATGACCAGCCTTTCAAAGCATTTCATCACCATTGAAGTTCGGGCCACTGGGCGGTAGTCACTGAGACATGCAGCATGAGCCTTCTTAGACACAGAGGTAATGTTGGCCCTCTTGAAACAGGCAGGGACAGTAGCCTGCTGCAGGGAGAGGTTGAAGGTGTCTGAGAAGACCTCTGCCAGTTGATCTGCGCATGCTCTGAGTGCACGGCCTGGTACTCTGTTTGGTACCATCACTTTCCTTGGATTCACACAAAGGAAAACTGATCTGACCTCTGATGCAGTTCTTCTCCCTTTCTCAACTGTTGGAGTGACATGAGTAATTTTTTCAGTCTATGGGACCAGTTCCTCAGCTTTGATAGGTTACAGTCAGGGCATATGCATTGTCTGCACCAATTCTCCTTTAAAACTCTGGCATGGAATCTTCTGCTCTGGGTGATTTGTCACACTTTCATGCCTTTAACTTGTTCTTTATTTTCATAGAATCATCATTGAATCCCTACAGTGCAGGTAGAGGCTATTTGGGCCATTGAGTCTGCACTAACCGTTTGAACAGCATCTCACCCAATCTCCTTAACTCCATATTTACCACAGTTAACCCACCTAGCCTACACACTATGGGGCAATTTAGCACGGCCAATCCACCCAACCTGCACATCTTTGGACTGGCAGGAAACCGGAGCACCTGAAGGAAACCCACATAGATATGGAGGGGGAAGGTAGAAGCTCCACACAGGCAGATTTGCTTTGGTTATTTTGGTGAGCTCCTGTCCTTGGTCCAATATCAATTTCCTTATGATCTCTAGCATGCTGGTCCTCGGGTTCTACGCTGTGATTATTCAACACACACAAGAATCCTTAGTTCCATTGACATTATCTGTGTTCCCTAGTTCTTTATAAGAAAGTCACAAACAGGTACAATCCACCTCTCTCTCTCTCTCCACAATCTGAGAAATGCATCATTCCCTTTTCATTGAGATGAGACAAGCTTCAGGCAGCAAGATGTGCAGTTGTAAAAAAAAAGTATGAATAATTATCTGTTTTTTTTAACCTTTGCATATGCTAATAGCTTCCCATGTACTTTCAGTTTTTTCTCCTCTTTCTGCGAGGGACAACTAATGCTCCATTCAAAAATATGCTGACTTCATTTTGCTTCTTAGGTGGTCCTGGAGAGGGAAAGCTATTCCCAGGTGACCAGATTTTACAAATTAACGACATGCCTCTGAATACAATTTCCCAGGAACGTATCGATAACATTATTAGGTGAGGACCCTTTTAGCGCATTCACTGAATGTAAAGTTTTAATAGTTACCACCAGCTAATCATTAATGGCCAGAGTCGTAGGTAGACAGGATAGTGAAGAAGATGTTATGGTTTCCTTTATTGTTCAATGCATTGAACATAGGAGTTGGGATGTCATGTTGTGGATGTACAGGACTTTGGTTAAGCCACTTTTGGAAGATTACGTGCAATTCTGGTCTCCTTCCTATCAGAAGGATGTTGTGAAACTTGAAAGGTTTCAGAAAAGATTTATAAGGATGTTGCCAGGGTTGGAGGATTTGAGCAATGGGGAGAGGTTGAACAGGCTGGGGCTGTTTTCTCTGGAACTTCAGAGGCTGAGGGGTGACCTTATAGATGTTTATAAAATCATGAGAGGCCTGGTTGGGGTAAACAGCCAATTACTTTTCCCTGGGTGGGGGAGTCCAGAACCAGAGGGCATAGGTTTGGGGTGAGAGGGGAAAGATATAACAGGGTCCTAAGGGGCTTTTCATGCAGAGGGTGCTGCATGTATGGAATGAGCTGCCAGAGGAAGTAGTGGAGGCTGGTACAATTGCAACATTTAAAAGGCATCTGAATAGGAAGGGTTGAGAGGGATGTGGGCCAAATGCTGGCAAATGGGACTAGATTAATTTAGGATATCTGTTCGGCATGGATACGTTGGACTGAAGGGTCTGTTTCTGTGCTGTACATCTCTATGACCTTATTTGAGGGCAGTCTTTAAGTCCTTTAATAGGTGAACTTGCTATGAAGTTTGAATTGTGAAGTTTTGTGACCTTCAAAGTGCTATATAAATGCAAGTTGTTGGTGGCAAACTCAGAAAATAAAACAAAGCTAAAGTGTAGAAAATTGTTTGCAGTTCTAAAGGAAGATCACCAACAAGACTTCATTGAGTGTCATATGTCTCCTTAGTTCTACAGCAGCTCACCCAGACATCTTGCACAATAGTGTTCTATAATATAAACCATTACATATATTGAATTAGACAAACAGTTGAGTTCTCAGTTACTCACAGAGACAAATATTCTGCTGCATGCACAGTTGGCATTTCAATCGAAAATTCCATTACACAGACAGTTGAGCAAGTTTTCACACACAAGTTTGAATATTCCATTACACACCCGGCCAGTTCTCTATTACATGCAAACATAATTGAATACCCCATTTTAAACACATTTGAAAATTCAAATACAAAGACAAACTTGTATGCACAATTGAATGCTTAGATATGCGTTAAGAGTGTGGTGCTGGAAAAGCACAGCAGGTCAAGCAGCATTCGAGGAGCAGGAGAATCGACATTTCAGGCAAAAGCCCTTCAACAGAAACCCTTTATTCCTGATGAAGGGCTTTTTCCCGAAACATCAACTCCCCTGTTCCTTGGATGCTGCCTGACCTGCTGTGCTTTTCCAGCACCACAGTCTCGACTCTGATCTCCAGCATCTGCAGTCCTCACTTTCTCCTTCTTTGATATGTGCACTACCAGGTTATACATACAGTCAAAAACTTGGATATACATATAGTCAAATACTCCATATACACACAATCAAGAACTCCATTCCAAGTACTATTGAACGCTCCGTTGTGTACACTACACAAACAACCAGTACCCCATTACACATACAGCCAATTTCTCCATAAATACAGACAGATGAACACTCTATTATCCACACAGTTGAGTTCTTGCTTGCTTACCTAAGATGAATTCTCCATTGTATCCATAGTCCCACTATTTATAATTCAGTGTATTCTATCAGAAGTGTAGTTAAAGAAAGCATTTTAAGTTAAAGATTATTCATAAATGATAAACCAAAGCAAGGTGTATGTAGCGTGTGCATTTGTCAAACTCAGAGCCTCTTTTGTTGGAATATATTTCTCCTGTCCAATGCTTGTAGCTCTAGGATTCAGTGCTAGGGTGGTGATCATTACAAAAGAATCTCTCAGTAACTTTACTGAATTTGATTTGCTTCCTGTTAAAGGTGTTATCAAGAGTCTTGGGCTTAAACAGTGTTGTCTGGCTGGATCTTAAGAACTGTTTAGCAGAATATATAGAATGGAGTTCCCACCTGTGTAGAAAACCTCACTGCAATCCCAATTTAAATACATGCCAAACGTTGGAGGCAGGGTTAGTAAGAACCAAATATGTAAAACTAAGTATGGTCTGAGTTATGACTTGTACTCTTTTGGATGTATTTCAATCTCCAGTGTGTTCATGATCACATCCAGAATGTGTAAGGCTGACGTCTTCATTAGACTCCACTCTGCTTTAATCTGGGCTGTGGGAGACTGCTTATAGGAAGGCATCTTTACCCTTTGTATCTGAATTCTGGACTTACACTGGAGCTTTAGTGCGATTGTTTACCAGAAATGTTTCTGATGCTGATGTCTTTGTGTAAACATTGGTTACCATGAGGGACTCTCCTTCTCAACCTTTCCCCTTGTCTGAGGTTCAAGTTAAACCACTACCATTACAGAAAGCCCTAATAGAGCCAGAGAGTCATGGAGATGTACAGCACAGAAACAGACCCTTCTCCAACTCATCCATGCTGATCAGATATCCTAACCTAATCTAGTACCATTTGCCAGCGCTTAGTCCTATATCTCTCTAAACCCTTCCTATTCATATACCTATCCAGATGCCTTTTAAATGTTGTAATTGTACCAGCCTCCACCACTTCCTCTGACAGCTCGTTCCATACATTCACCACCCTCTGCGTGAACACGTTGCTTCTTCAATCCCTTTTGTATCTTTCCTCTCTCACTCTAAACTTATGTCCTCTAGTTCTGAACCCCCCTCCCCCCAACAATAGAAAGACTGCATTGTGAATCTTTTTATTTCTTTATTTCTTATTTTCCTAACATATACTGTGTATATCTGTCATGTTCTGTAACTTATTTCTTTATTTTCTCTAATTTTATACCTGAGATTTATACCTAGGTATTTTGTACTTAAGGTGCCACTGTGTGTTGGTGACATTGTACACTTTTCACTGCACTCCAGTACTTTTGTAACTTGAGCACACGTGACACTGAACCTAATTCTAATTCACCAGTCACCTCTCTTTTTCAAATGAGAGAGCAGTCCCATGGGTCCTGTAAGATCGTGGCAATTTCATTTTTAACATCGAACTACAATCTGAGTGAGATAGACGGACTAGATCAGATTGGGATGTCTGGTCAGTGAGGACAAGTTGGACAAAAGGGTCTGGTTCCACGCTGTACAACTCTTATGAGTCTTATGTGTTGCTGTTAAATTCAAGCCTGTGATCCCGGAAATTAATATTCTATGCCAGGAGCTTAATTTTGCAGGTTTTAGTCAAGTGTCCTTTTTTTTCT
This sequence comes from Hemiscyllium ocellatum, assembly GCF_020745735.1. Taxonomy (NCBI): domain Eukaryota; kingdom Metazoa; phylum Chordata; class Chondrichthyes; order Orectolobiformes; family Hemiscylliidae; genus Hemiscyllium; species Hemiscyllium ocellatum. Next base: position 66,370,982 of record NC_083411.1, read on the forward strand.
GCATTGGACCCATATTGCTTTAATATGTGTCAAATTGTTTATTGCAGGGAATGTGGTAACACTGTTACAGTGACTGTCCTGCGAAATACCCCTGTAAGTACAATCTTTCGACTTTTAAAAGCAGAGCTTTCCAATGCTACTCATGGTCATCAGTTCGATTCCAGCCTCGGGCGACTGTCTGTGTGAAGTTTCCATATTAAATTACTAAATTGCCCGTAGTGTTCAGGGATGTGTGGGTTAAGTGCATTAGTCAGGGGAAATGTAGAGTTATATGGTAGGGGAATGGGTCTGGGTGGGATACTCTTCAGAGGGTCGGTATGGACCTGTTGGGCCAAATGACCTGTTTCTACACTGTCGGGATTCTATGGGTTTATTCACAACTCGGTTGCAGTCCAGGAGAGATCCACTCGACGTGATTCAGATTCATTCCCAAATACTTGAGTCTGACATTTGCAATGGCAGTTTGAATGACATGTCTTAGATGGAGAGGCTAGACAGGATGGGCTTGTATCATGTGGAGTTTTGAAGACTTATTAGTGAAATAACTAACAGATATAACAAATCTATAGATGGGATGGATGCTGACATTTACAGTGAGCACTTGATCTTGGACACGGGAACAGGAGCAGGCTATTTGGCCTGTTCCTTCAGTCAGCTGTACCTCATCTCTGTCTACTCACTGTCGCTGAGTATTCCAATAAAAATCTATCAAACTTCAATTGACCCTGTTTCCTTAGCATTAAGAGAACTAGATGTCTTGAAGTAAGCTTGCAGAAGGCCACCTGACTCTGAACGGGATGGTGCTTTATGTCCAATTAACATTTGATGGGGCTTGATGAGACTGTGCACTGCTCCAAGTTTGACACAAATTCAGCCAGCTCACGTCAGAAGGGTTTGATTCATGCTTCAGTGGCCATTTGTCTTGTGTGATGTGTTATCAAGCTACATAATCAAAGAAGTTTCCAGGCTTCATGCAGGATACAAACGAAGATTTGATCATTAATCTCAGCATATCCTAAAGTGGAGCAGCACCCATCAACTAGACCTCCAGCTCTCTCTATCTAGTTAGAAGTACATGCTATTACGGGGATATTGGATGAGCTTCAGTGCAAGACTAAGGCAAGCACTAGACTTTTAGAGTTGAATTATTAAACCGAGATGCCATGTCCTCTTTCAGATGGATACAAAAGGTCACATGGCACAATTTGAATGGTTTATTGCAAAGGGAATTAACTGCAAGAGTAGGGAGATTATACATTAATTTTACAGGGCTTTGGGGAGACCACATCTGGAGTACTGTATACAGTTTTGGTCACTGTACTTATGGAAGGATGTTAACGCATCAGAAGCAGTTCAGAGAAGGAATACCTGGAATAAGTGGATTGCCTTAGATGGAGAGGCTAGATAGGATGGGCTTGTATCTCGTGGAGTTTTGAAGAGTTATAAGTGAATTAACTAAAACATCTAAGATCTCAAGGGGTCTTGAACGGGTGAATGCTGAAAAAATTCAGGTTTCCTCTATGAGAGGATCTGAGAACTGGAGATCATTTTTTTAAAAATGGGGGGCACCCATTTAAAACAAAGATGAGGAAGCCCTTTTTCTCTCAAAGTGTTGTGGGCCTTTAGAATTCCCTTCCTCACGAGGTAGTGGATGCAGAGTATTTAAATATTTTTTAAGGCAGAGATAGACAGATTCCTGATGACTGAGGAGTTGAAAGATTATCAGGGAGATACAGGAATGTCGAGTTGAGGTTAAAATCAAGAGGAGGCATGATGGCTCAGTGTTTAGCAGTGCTGCCTCACAGGGCCAGGAACCTGGGTTCGAATCCAGTCTTGGGTGACCATGTGGAGTTTGCACAATCTCCCTGTGTCTGTGTGGGTTTCCCCCTGGTGCTCTGGTTTACTCCCACAGTCCAAAGATGTGTAGGTCAGGTGAATTGGTAGTGCTAAATTACCCATTGTATTCAGAGATGTGTAGGTTAGGTGAATTAGTCAGGGGTTACTGTTGGAGAATGGGTCTGGGTGAGTTACACTTTGGAGGGTTGGTGGGTGGACTTGTTGGGCTGAAGGGCCTGGATCCTACAATAAAATCAGAACAGCCGTGATTTTATTGAAGAGTGAAGTAGGCTCATAGGCCTACTCTCTTGATCCTTGTTTGTATGTTCGTATTTTAGGTTACAATCAAACTTTTGGAACTCAGAACATCAGTGCAGGGCTTTCCCAATTGCCACACATTGTCAACACAAAACGCCAAAACTGTTGTTTAAGTGCCATGGTTTCTGTTTGTATACAGGGGCCCAGGTCATCATTTATTACTGAAGAAAAGCGAGCCAGATTGAAAAGCAACCCAGTCAAAGTACACTTTGCTGAGGAAGTGATCGTCAATGGCCAAGTACAGGTTTGTGCCTTCCACAGGCATTTAGCCCACTGACTAGTTCAGCCAGATTATAATTAATCTGATTTGCTCCCAGTATGTTCTGCACTGGGTAACTTGTATTTTTCTATATAACACTAGGTGCCTTATTGGTTTTATGCTTCCTGAGGGCCTGAATAATGTTGATTGTGGCTAGCGTTGGTGAAACCTGAGTCCCATACTAGTATTTTAGAATTAAACAAAGCTAATTACATAGGGAAATTGACAGATTTGGCCCAGTGGGCCATGCGGAAAGACTAAAATGTAGGACTATTGATGAACATTAAAGGAGATATTTAATTCCTCCAACTAAAATATATTTAGAAAGGAAGAAAAGAATATAAGAGGGATAAATGCAACTAGCCACGTTTTGAGGCCTTCTTTCACTAATCTGAAGTAACTGTATGTCCTTCATTAGATCTACCAACTCTACTTAGGGCAGCACAGTGGCTCAATGGTTAGCACTGCTGCCTCACAGCACCAAAGTCCCAGGTTTGATTCCAGCCTTGGTCAATTGTCTGTGGGGAGTTTGCATGTTCTCCCCGTGTCTGTGTGGGTTTCCTCCGGGTGCTCCGGTTTCCTCCCACAGTCACAAAGATGTGCAAGTCAGGTGTATTGGCCGTGCTAAATTGCCCATAGTGTTAGGTGCATTAGTCAGAGAGGGATGGGTCTGGGTGAGTTACTCGTTGGAGGGTCGTTGTGGACCGGTTGGGCCGAACGGCCTGTTTCCACACTGTAGGGAATCTAATCTAAACCTAACACAAGGCCCTTAATAAGGCTGGAAATCTGAAACTTTAGGCATAAGAAGCACACGACCTTAACCCCACCCTGGATTCCTGATCTTCAGTGTAGTCCCTCCAAACCAGTTGCTTTGTTTGGCTTGGTCTCCGGACAAAACATAGAAAACTCCTATGGCTGTGATGGGGTTTTTTTTGGTTGTTTAATCCCAAAGGATAGGCTGAACTTTTCTTCCTTTCCCGCCGCACTAACCAGTACCCTTCCACTGACACCCTCCTTCGACTGACTGAACTGGTCCTCACCCTGAATAACTTCTCTTTTCAATCCTCCCACTTCCTCCAAACTAAAGGAGTTGCCATGGGCACCCGCATGGGCCCCAGCTATGCCTGCCTCTTCGTAGGATATGTGGAACAGTCCATCTTCCGCAACTACACTGGCACCACCCCCCACCTTTTCCTCCGCTACATCGATGACTGTATCGGCGCTGCCTCGTGCTCCCACGAGGAGGTTGAACAGTTCATCAACTTTACTAACACCTTCCATCCCGACCTGAAATTCACCTGGACTGTCTCAGACTCCTCCCTCCCCTTCCTAGACCTTTCCATTTCTATCTCGGGCGACCGACTCAACACAGACATCTATTATAAACCGACTGACTCCCACAGCTACCTGGACTACACCTCCTCCCACCCTGCCCCCTGTAAAAACGCCATCCCATATTCCCAATTCCTTCGTCTCCGCCGCATCTGCTCCCAGGAGGACCAATTCCAACACCGCACAACCCAGATGGCCTCCTTCTTCAAGGACCGCAGATTCCCCCCAGACGTGATCGACGATGCCCTCCACCGCATCTCCTCCACTTCCCGCTCCTCCGCCCTTGAGCCCCGCTCCTCCAACCGCCACCAAGACAGAACCCCACTGGTTCTCACCTACCACCCCACCAACCTGCGCATACAACGTATTATCCGCCGCCATTTCCGCCACCTCCAAACGGACCCCACCACCAAGGATATATTTCCCTCCCCTCCCCTATCAGCGTTCCGCAAGGACCACTCCCTTCGTGACTCCTTGTCAGATCCACACCCCCCCAACCCAACCTCCACCCCGGCACCTTCCCCTGCAACCGCAGGAAATGTAAAACTTGCGCCCACACCTCCACACTCACTTCCCTCCAAGGCCCCAAGGGATCCTTCCATATCCGCCACAAGTTCACCTGTACCTCCACACACATCATCTATTGCATCCGCTGCACCCGATGTGGCCTCCTCTATATTGGTGAGACAGGCCGCTTACTTGCGGAACGCTTCAGAGAACACCTCTGGGCCGCCCGAACCAACCAACCCAATCACCCGTGGCTCAACACTTTAACTCCCCCTCCCACTCCACCGAGGACATGCAGGTCCTTGGACTCCTCCACCGGCAGAACACAACTACACGACGGCTGGAGGAGGAGCGCCTCATCTTCCGCCTGGGAACCCTCCAACCACAAGGTATGAATTCAGATTTCTCCAGCTTCCTCATTTCCCCTCCCCCCACCTTGTCTCAGTCGGTTCCCTCAACTCAGCACCGCCCTCCTAACCTGCAATCCTCTTCCTGACCTCTCCGCCCCCACCCCACTCCGGCCTATCACCCTCACCTTGACCTCCTTCCACCTATCCCACCTCCATCGCCCCTCCCTAGTCCCTCCTCCCTACCTTTTATCTCAGCCGGCTTGGCTCTCTCTCTCTTATTCCTGATGAAGGGCTTATGCTCGAAACGTCGAATTCTCTATTCCTGAGATGCTGCCTAACCTGCTGTGCTTTGACCAGCAACACATTTGCAGCTGTGGATGTGTGTGTGTGAGTGAACTTTGGAACAAAATGACAGCAAGAAGTTCATGAATACCTGGAGAGATTGGATCTGAAACTTCAGGAGGGATATTGGAGGCAAACTGTACATATCACTAAGCACAAACACAAAAACAGGTACACAGACACACACAGACACACACAGACACACACACACACACACACAAACGCAGACGCATACAGACACACACACACACACACAAGCACAGATACCGACACCCACACAGGCACACATACGCAGACACACACAAACACAGACACATACAAACACACAGGCAAACACACACAAATGCATACACACACACAAAGATACACAGAAACATGTATATGCATGCACACACACATGCATACGCACAAATACATCCACACCTATATATTTTATATATGCGTACACATAATCTCTCTCTGCTGTCCCTCATTTTAGTATTTGTAACAAAGATAATGAGGAGTCTATTATGTTATTTTGCTTATCTGTTTTCATAAATAATCCTAGAATTTTGCGTTTTATCATTCCCATAGGGTAACTCGCTACTCTTAATGCCCGGTATTCTCAAGGTGTATTTGGAAAATGGACAGACCAAAGCCTTTCGATTTGAGAAAAATACAACAGTGAAGGTAATGACGGCTATAGGTGTTCTTTGTTCCTTGCTGTGAATTTTCCCGTTTGTTGATTTTGCTCAGCTTTGAATGTACTATTAATTTTAACCATCTACTGGGGTGGGGTAGGAGGGAGGGAGGAGGTGTTGGGGATAGGCTTGGTGGAGAGGGCAGTAAATGAGTGAAAACTTTTAATTCAGTTGTCAATGGATTAAAGTAGCATTAGTGACAAAGATATAGGAGAGAGATGATGGTGCTTTTTTTCTTTATTTCACTATTTTTGTACTTAAAGTTTGTAACTAGGTAGAACTTTTATAGAATCCCTACAGTGTGGAAACAGGCCCTTTGACCCAACAAGTCCACACTGACCCTCCGAAGAGTATCCCATCCAGACCTATTCCCCTACACTATTACTTTACATTTCCCCTGACTAATCTACACATCCCTGAACACTGTGGGCAATTTAGCATGGACAATTTACCTAACCTGCACATCCTTGGATTGTGGGAGGAAACCAGAGCACCCGAAGGAAATCCACGTCAACACAGGGAGAAGATGCAAACCCCACACAGACAGTTGCCTGAGGCTGGAATCGAACCTAGTCCCTGGCGCTGTGAGGCAGCAGTGCTAACCACTGAGTCACCGTGCTGCACCTAACTTTGTACTTAACGTGGTGCCGTGTGTGGCGGCATCGTGACTTGTCACCATACTCCTGTACTTTTATACTTGAGTACACGTGACAATAAAACCTAAAATCTAACTCTGATTTAAAAACCAATTCTAGACCATTCATTCCTGTCTACAAATGTTACTTTCCATTGTCACAATTTTTGTTTATGCTTTATGAACACTAAATGTTGTAAATCAACATTTCCATTCAAGTGCCATAATGTTTTTACAAGCTGCAGCCACTAAGTGATTTCACTCAATATGATGTGTAGTAAAGACTCAGGTTTGTTATCTAACCATGGAAGCTGCTCTGGGCAATCTAGTATTCATTAATATAAATAATAGTGAGATTGAATTGGATTTATCATTCTGATAAATGTTAGATTCAGCACCTTACCTTTAAACAGAGGTCTCCTCTGGGAGCACTGGTGAGACATAAACATCCAATAAATGACTGGTTCCAAATTCAAGGTACAGGCTGATTGACTGAAATGAGTTAGATTGTCTTGTCATACAGTCATGGAGTCATGCAGCACAGAAAGAGACCCTTCAGTCCAACTCAACCATGCTGACCAGATATCCCAATCTGATCTAGTCCCATTTGCCAACATTTGGCCCATACCCCTCTAATCTCTTCCTATTCATCTACCCATTCACATGCCTTTTAAATGTTGCAATTGTACCAGCCTGCAACACGTCCTCTGGCAGCTCATTCCATACATGCACCAGCCTCTGTGTGAAAAAGTTGCCTGTCAGGTCTCTGTCAAATCTTTTCCCCTTCACTTTAAACCTATGCCCTCTAATTTTAGATTCCCCTATCCAGGGAAAATGACCTTGACCAGTCATCCTATCCATGCCCCTCCTGATTTCTATAAATCTCTATAAGGTCACCCCTCAGCCTCCGATACTCCAGGGAAAACAGCCCCAGCCAGTTCAGCCTCTCCATATAGCTCAAACCCTCCAACTCTGGCAACATCCTTTTTAACATTTTCTGAACCCTTTCAAACTTAAGAATGTATTTCTTACAGCAAGGTGACCAGAATTGAATGCAGTATTTTATAAGTTGCTTCACCAGTTTCCTGTACAGTTGCAACATGACCTCTCAATTCCTATATTCAATGCACTGACCAATGTACTGACAAACATGCCAACTGCCTTCTTCACCACCCTGTCTACCTGCAACTCCACTTTCAAGGAACTATGCACTTGCACTCCTAAGTATCTTTGTTCAGTAGCACTCACCAGGACCTTACCATTAAGTGTATAAGTCCTGCCCTGATTTGCCCTATCAAAATGCAGCACCTCACATTTATCTAAATTAAACTCCATCTGCCATTCCTCAGCCCATTGACCCATCTGATCAAGGTCCTATTGTATTCTGAGATAACCTTCTTCACTATTACTACATCACCAATTTTTGTTTCATTAACATCCTGTTTTGCCCAGTGAAACCTTGTCATTTAATCTCTCCTGCCTTCCATCACAGACCTTTCCTTTTTCTCTTTCACCACTCACTGCTCTCTGTCTGCAATATTCATTTTGAACCTGTTACATCTCCAACTCTCTCTAATTCTGAAATACGCTCTTCATTAATGCTGAAACTTTAATTTTGTTTCTCTCTCCATAGATACAGTCTGACCAGTTTATTATTTCCAGCTTTTTCTATTTTTTATTTCAGAGTCTCAGTATTCTGATCTGCCCCTTATATTAACATGATTTTTATTAACAACATCAATGACAACAATCTGCATTTAGAGAGTGTATTTACTCAGGTGTTTCACAGGACATTTATGAAACCAAAATTGACACAAATCATATAAAGAGATACTAGGATAAATGATAAAACTCTTAGTGAAAGTGATGTGTCTTAAAGGAGGTGAAAGGAATGGAAAGGCAGGGAAATGCTGAACTTGGCTATCAGCGATGGAATGTTTAAAGTCAAGGAGTTGAATGAGGCCAGAATTTGAAGAATGTAGATGTCTTGGAGGATGGTAGTAGTGGAGGACACACAGAAATAAGGATGGTCAAGAAAATGGAGGGTTTTGAAATGAAGGATAATGGTCAAGTCAATGTACACCGAAGAGACAGATTTCAGGTGAACAGGAACCTGTAAGTTAAATGTAGGCAACAGATTTTTGGCTAAGCTATCATCTATGAAGGGTGGGGGATGGGACACCGGGCAGGAATTCGGACCTCAATATAATTAAGTTGCAGTAGAGTGTTTCAGCAATAGATGAGTCGAGGATGGAGTCAGGCAATAGTATTGAGGTGGGATATAGGCAGTCTTAGTGATGATGTGGATTTGTGGTAGGATCTCTGGTCAAATGTGGTTCCCAGGTTGCAAAGTCTGGTTCAGCCTCAGCTAGTTGAGAGCGAGGTGGAATTGGTAACTAGAGAACACAGCAGGACTTGAAGATAATAGCTTTAGTCTTTCTGGTATTCAGTTTGAAGAAATCTTCTCTCATCAGTACTGAATGTGAATCCAAAGTCTGACAGTCTGGAGACATTGGAGGTTGGAATGGAATCATAGTTCAATAATTTCTTTAAGAATTTAATTTGGTTATGAGCTGAAAGAGCAAGATTGATTATACTGTAGCCATCTGGTAATCTGTGAAATGAGCAAACTTTGAGGTACAATACTGACCACGTTTCAGAAGTAGCTCTTTAGCATTAAAGCACTTTGGAACATCTTTTGGTGATAAAAATGTGTTGTCCTAATGCTGTCGATTTCTCTAATGCACATGAACAGTATACAAAAGCAACCGAATCTGCAGAATAGCAAACAAAACACAGAACAAAAATTATTGATGTAGGCTTGTCGGTCAACACTTGATTTTTAATCTGACTTTCAAGGTAATGTCCAAAGTCTTATATTCACTGCGTAATGGATGAAAGCATTTATCCACTAAAGGCCAAATTCTGCAGTGAGGATTGTCAAGATTCATGGATGATAACTGAAATAAGTCAACTCCGAAAATGCTTTTCCATTTTTGCAAGTCAATGTATCCAGCAATTTAAAAAAGCTTTCAAAAGCTTTTAGACATTGACAGAACAGGACAGACAATAGATGTTGGAAAGGGAAGCAAGAACGACTGCTAATTACAATGGGCTCTGTTCCTGCCAATGGCAGAGGTACTGGGAGATATGGTAACCCCCTCGACCTTTATGTCTGGTCATCAATTAGTTCTAGTCAAGAAAGTCCATGGGTAACCTATTCAATCTGCTAAGGTCTTAAGTAATCAATTATTGGCCACTGATGAGTGTCAAATGACCACCTTCGATGTCTCTCTCTTTACATTCCTGCTGGTGTTGGTTTCCCTGGAAAACCAGGGTGACCTCGCTGCCGGATTGGGAGGGGGGGTCTCCAGTTACCCCAAATGGCATCTACGTCTAAACTCCCTGACCATCCCCCATTGCCTTCCCACACTGTGACAAGAAGATAAAGAAGACTTGTGTTATTGCAGCTGGATCTGATGATGAGTAGGCCTTGCCTGACTTCAGGACTCAAAGGCTGCTAGCCTCTGATTGGCAGGCAGTTTCTGACAACCCAGGATACTAGCATTGAGCCCAATGAAGGGCCAGAAAACTCGCCCAGGCTTACCAAGTCAGCTCTGACTGTCTTCTCAGCCAAGGGCAGGGGTACATTACTCACCACCGAAAGCCAGTGTGAGAAAAAAGAGGAACGTCATGCCCTCTGAGTCGATATATTAGGCACCAGGATTGTGGATGGTGCACAGGTTTGGACAATTTATAGAGCAAGAGATGTAGTGAGTGGATGGAGGAGGGGGTTTGGACAGCAAGTGGAGAAGGGGTTTGGGAGGGTGGGTGAAGAAGGGGGTCGGGAGGGTGGGTGATGAATGGGTTTGGGAGAGAGAGTGGACAAGGGGTTTGGGACAGTAGGTGGAGAAGAGGGCTGGGAGAGTGGGTGGAGAAGGGGTTTGGGAGAGTGGGTGGAAAAGGAGGCTGGGAGAGTGGGTGAAGAAGGGGTTTGGGAGAGTGGGTGGAAAAGGGGGCTGGGAGAGTGGGTGAAGAAGGGGTTTGGGAGAGATGATTGGGACGGGGATTTGGGAGAGTGGATGGGGACGGGGATTTGGGAGAGTGGATGGGGATGGGGGTTTGGGAGGGTGGATGGGGACGGGAGTTTGGGAGAGTGGATGGGGACGGGAGTTTGGGAGAGTGGAATGGGACGGGGGTTTGGGAGAGTGGATGGGGACGGGAGTTTGGGTGAGTGGATGGGGACGGGGGTTTGGGAGAGTGGAATGGGACGGGGGTTTGGGAGAGTGGATGGGGACGGGAGTTTGGGAGAGTGGATGGGGACGGGGGTTTGGGGGAGTGGGTGGAGAAGGGGTTCGAAGAATGGGTGGAGAAGGGGGTATGAATGTGGATGGAGGATGAGGTTGGGACACTGGATAGAGCAGGGGGTTCCTACAGCAATGGAGCAGCAGATGTAGACTGTGGATGGAACAGGGACTGCAGACTTGGGCAGTGAGTAAGGCAGGATGTTAGGGATGATTTAACACTTTTTCCTTCATATTTCTGCAGTGCTTATTATCATGTTGCTTCGGAGTCTTCTTAGATCGTAAGAACATAAGGAACAAGTGGAGAAGTCGGCCATTTAGCTCCCTGACTCCTATCCTGCCATTATGCAAGATCATGGCTGATCTGCTCCAGCCCTCAACTCCTGTTTCATGCTCACGTCTTAATATTTTAAATATCTACCTAGTGGTTCTTTAAATACTTTCAGGGATCTCAACTCCACAACTCCTTGTGATCGAGAATTCAGATATTCACCTTGCTCCGGGAAAAGAAATTTTTTTCCATGTCATTCTGGAACTATGTCCCCTAGTTTGAGATTCCCCAACAAGTGGAAACATCTTCTCAACATCCAGCCTTTCACGTTCCCTGAGAATCCTATATGTTTCAATCAGGTCATCCCTCATTCTTCTACACTCGAGTGAATAATGGTCGAATCTGTTTAGCCGTTCCTGAGGACTCAACCTCTTCGTCCTAGGAATCAGCCAATAGGAGAGGATTTTAGATTAGATTACTTACAGTGTGGTAACAGGCCCTTCGGCCCAACAAGTCCACACCGACCCACCGAAGCTCAACCCACCCAGACCCATTCCCCTACACCAAACACTACGGGCAATTCAGCATGGCCAATTCACCTAACCTGCACATCTTTGGACTGTGGGAGGAAACCGGAACACCCGGAGGAAACCCACAGACACGGGGAGAATGTGCAAACTCCACACAGTCAGTCGCCTGAGGCGGGAATTGAACCCAGGTCTCTGGCGCTGTAAGGCAGCTGGGGATAGGTAATACGACCATATATCTTCAACAGGAAATTCAGAAAGGCAATAAGAAATTAATTTTGTTTTCCCTTTCTACTGAAATTTGAAAGGATATCATCCTCACCCTGAAGTCAAAGTTATCCATCCGTTGTATTGAGCATTTTGCTCTGGTTTTGAAGGAACGATACACTATCAACAAGATCTATATCTTACATGATGATGAACTCATTGAGCAGGTACGTTGGGGTTTCTTTGAACTGTTTACATGAGGGAGTGATATCCTTGAGAGTTTGCAAGCTTTTAAGTAGACAACTAATATTACCCACATGTACGTCTACAGAATGAAACCCTTAACCATCCTCTGTATCAGTTCTGAGGAAGGGTCACTGGACCCACCGGGTCACAATAACTCTGATTTCTCTTCACAAATGCTGCCAGACCTGCTGAGCTTTTCCAGCAACTTCTGTTTTTGCCTCTATATCTGTTGGCTTTGTTACCTAACATTGGACTGCTGTCCAAATCTGGCATTTTGAATAGTTTGTTCCATTTGCTGCAACCTAAAGAAAAGTTCTGTTTTTGGAGACTTTGTAAATGGAATTTGAACAAAGCAGCATCTCTTGGCTTTATCAAATTCTGGTTCAGAAATGCTGATCAATATTACACAACATAGGAGTGAAGAAGATGTCTCTCTGCATTACCTATGGTATTTCCTGGTAATCACTTTTCTAGGAAGGCAAATTGTACGTTCACTTTGGATAAAAAATTGGATTGGATATAGGAGTCAAGCAGTCTTCTCACAACAATTCCAGGATATTGGTGAGGTCACACCTAAACGACTGTTTACAGTTTGGGTCCACCTACCAAAGGAAGGATGTAACAGCAGAAGAGGGGCTGTGACCAGTCAGATTGGTTCCTAGAATGAGGTGGTTGTCTTATGTTGGAAGGTTGAGTAAATGAATTCAGTGTTTCTTGAAGTTCAGAAGAATGCGAGGAGATAGAATGGAAATCCATGGGACTGTTCTTAATGTCCCATATAACATAAAATATGACACGTAGCTGCCTTCCTGTCCACTCCAACCTGCTCCTGATAAAATGAAGGTACACGAGTGAGTGCCAACATCAGCAACTGAACTGTATTTTTAAAAGAAATTAACGTATTTGGAATTGTTAACTTGATCTAAATATTACATTGGCAATGCCATGATATACTTGGCATGGGTCAGCTCTTTTCTTAAGCAGACTGGTTAAAAGATGGGAGGAAAGAGAGTGGTGGTCCATCCTTCTTCGGGTGGCGTGTCCACATCGAGAGCCTTCCCCTCGGCTGTCACTCCCCACCTTTGTAAGTTCCCACATGGCTGGTGAATCTCGCACATAGGGTCACTCACACTCTCAGAATGAGATGCTGCCCAAGTAGAACCGGGATGGAGAGTTGAGTTGTGAATCTTTGGAAAACTGTATTTTGGAGAGCTGAGGATGGTCTGACATTGAGCCTATTCAAGGTAAAGGGTGGCAGATTTTTGTGTTCTAAAAGAACAAAGGGATATGGAGATAGTACAGGAAGGTGAAGTTAAGGTACATGTTAATTATAATTTTGTTGAATGGTGGAGCAAATGGCCTGCCCCAGTTCCTAATGCTTATATTTCATCTGTTCAACTGCAAAATGTATGTAAAAATTGATTCAGCATGGAAATAACAAATTTTATTGAGACTGCTAAAAATAGCACTGCATTGCAAGTAATTAAAGAACTTGGGGATTGGGCCTCTATTTAACAAAAGGAAGCCTGGGCTGATATCAACAAATTTATCCAGAGAAGTCCCCCTCCTCTGTATCACAACACCACCCAGTGCGAAATGCTTCTTGTTAAAACATAAGCTTAAAGAATTTTTTTTGTTGATTATTTCCACAGTGTGACAATAAGAAGGTATTTCCTGATATAAATGTTTTCTACCTTGTCACAGGTGGTCCAGAAGCGAGAGCCCCGTGATTATAGGTGTCTCTTCAGGGTTTGTTTCCTGCCAAGAGATCCACTTGTACTTTTACAAGATGATCCAGTTACTTTTGAATACCTCTACTCACAGGTATCTATTTGACATGAAGGATCATGGTAAGCCCCTTATAACAATCATGACTGACCACACCAAAAAAGGTTCTGTTTCCCAAGAGCGATAAAGCCGGGGGACATATTCTGCGCTTAAAGTGGAATATATTCAAAACTAATATGCTGAAGTACATTAGGGAAGATTATGACCTCGTGCTAATATCACTGGACTATTAATCCAGAGACCCAGCTAATGTTTTAGGAGTCTCGGAACAAATCCTGCCACTGCAGATGGTGGAATTTGAATTATCTGGAATTAAGGGTTAAATGTTGATTGTTAGGAAAAACTCATCCAGTTCACTAAAATCCTTCAGGGAAGGAAACTACATACATGTGACCCAGACCCACAGCAATGTGGTTGACTCTGAAACCACCCTCTGGGTAATTGAGGGATATGGTCAGCGATACCCTCATCCCCTAAATGAATTTTAAAAATATTTCGATGAGGACATTGGGGAACATACCTCTAAGGGAATGGAGTAAATCAGCTTGGGCGATTCACACAAAAATTAAATAGATTACTTTCAGACAATAGCAATTTTGGATAAGTCATATAAACATGACATTTGATAAGTGTGGCTGGTCTAGGAGAAATGGGTGACTTTGGATCTGCCAAAATCCCCACCTCCAGTGGTTTTGCACACCTGTCTGCATCTGTTGTAGATTAATAGTTAGGGATGAATTACCGTGATTAGTTAATAGTAATATTATCATTGTACAATTAATATAGCAAGATTGCAGATGGTGAACTAGATGGACTTCATTTTCATACATCCAGCAATTTCGGTATTTGTGAGATGTTCTGTATTCATGGTTAAAATTATAGTTGACATGTGAGGATTGGCAATTTGAGTTTTGTAGCAGCTAGAGAAAGTGAGGTGGTTCTCTGCAGAGCAGAGAAAATTAAGGGGAGATTTAATACGGGTGTCTATAAATACAAGCGGCTTTGACTGAGTAAATGAAAAGAAACTGTTTTCATTATTTTCACTTTGGTTCCTAACCTGAAGGCACTGGTTTAAGGTCAAAGAACAGTGGGCAGATGAGCAATGTTCCCTCTCAGAGGTCCTGTAGATTTCAATGACTTCCGGTTCTGGAAGATCCTGCAGGAATTTCAGGATTCCATGCAGCAGAAAAATAATTTATGAGAAAGGAGGTGAAAGTTTATATTCAGTGTGTTATAATCTGAAATTCACTGCCTGAAAAAGAATGGTGGATGTAGGTTTGACAGTAAGATTTGTTTAGTGTTTGTAGATAATTTCTGCTCAACCTGTTTTTTAAATTAATTCATGGGATCAGGGCATCACTGACTAGGCTAACATTTGTTACCCATTCCTAATTGTCCAGATGGCAGTTAAAAGTCAAACCACATTGCTGTGGGTCTGGAGTCACATGTAGGCCAGACGGTAAGGATGGCAGACTCCTTCTCTAAGGAATGTTTGTGACCTAGATGAGTTTTTCACCAACAATGGTTCACTGTTATCATTAGACTTTAATTCCAGATTTTTATTGAATTCCAGTTTCCAGCATCTACCATGGTGGGATTCAAACCCAGGTCCCCAGAACATTACCTGGGTCTCTGGGTTAAGAGTCCAGTTGTACCACTAAATGATCACCCTCCTTCAGAGCTCAGAGGTGTTTTTACACACCTCTGGAGCAGATGGGACTTACAGCCAAAACTCCTAGCTCAAAGGTAGGGACATTGCCACTGTACCACAGAGCCTTTGATTAGTTTTGGATACGTAGTTGCAAAGAAAATATGTAGAGCTACAAGGAAAGAACTAGGGTGTTGGTTTAACTGGACAGATCGTTCAAAGAACCAGCAGCAACACAATGCACTTCGAAGCCAAGACAGACAAAGCTATGGACCAAGTGCTGGAAAAGGGGTTTTTGACAAGCGCATACTTGATGGACCAAGGGGCACTTTTCTGTTGCATAGTTTTATTCTATTCTGTAATTTTGTGAAAGCATTTGTAAGTGGTGGCAATTTGTGTGGATATTTTCTAGATTGCTGTGTGATGCCTTTAGTAATCTCTTTTACAGAGTTGCAATGATGTGCTGCTGGAGAGGTTTGCGATGGAGATGAAATACAGCACTGCTATCCGTCTCGCAGCACTGCAAATTCAGGAATGCATCCTCAGCTCCAACCATTCTGAGAAAGTCTCCATGAAGTACATTGAGTGAGTCAATACATTGGGCAGATTGAACTGGGCAATGCTTCAGCTGCACCTCACACCACACTATGTTCGCACAGCACTATATGGACTTCTTGATAGCAAGACCCCTGTTTCATAAGCCATCACATCAGTCAGACACTTTCTTAGTGAGCTGCTTTATTGGCAAATCTTCCCATTAGTGTGATCCTTCATTAGCTAGTCTTCCTTTTATCGAAACTCCTTATTAACGAGATTCTTTATTAGTCAGTTTCCTTGTTAATAAGATTCCTAGCGAGTGAGACGTTTGTTTGGAGGAACTTGCTGTTAGTGAGGCATTGTTTGCATGAGTTTAGCAACTAGACCCTTCATTAAGGACACTCCTCATTGACAGCACTCAGTGTTTGTGAAACTCCAGGCTAGAGGAACTTCTCAGTTATGAGTTACTTCACTAACATGTCATAGAATTACCCCTTTAAGTGGAATTAATCTTAGATTCTTATTTTTAGTCTTCTACTTGAAGACTAACTCCTTGGCACTTCGTAATTCTTTAAATTTCATCCAGACCCGATTTTAAATTGGGATAGGAAGTCAACTTAGCATCAATCTCTACTGACACAAAAACAGGCCCAGACACCTTTCACTCCCAGACCCTGTCAATGTGACCTCAATAGCTGTAACAGCAGTCCACTGATAGAGTCATAGAGATGTACAGCATGCAAACGGACCTTTGGTCCAACCCGTCCATGCTGACCCGATGTCCTAACTTAATCTAGTCCCATTTGCCAGCACTTGGCCCATATCACTGTAAACTCTTCTTTTTGATATACCCTTCCAGACGCCTTTTAAATGTTGTAATTGTACCAGCCTCCACCACTTCCTCTGGCAGCTCATTCCCTACACGCACCACCCTTTGTGTGAAAAAGATTCCCCTCAGGTCCCTTTCAAATATTTCCCCTCTCACCCTTTGGTTCTGGACTCCCGCACCCAGAGAAATCACTTTGTCCATTTACCCAATCCGTGCCCCTCATGATTTTCTAAACCTCTATAAGGTCACCCCTCAGCCTCCGACGCTCCAGGGAAATCAGCCCCAGCCTATTCAACCTCTCCCTATAACTCATACCCTCCAACCCTGGCAACATCCTTGTAAATCTTTTCTGAAGCCTTTCAGGTTTCACAACTAGGAAGCAGAAGTGCAGTACTTGGTATATTCTTCCTGAGAAAACAAGAATTATTTTTAAAAATCCAACATGCATTGAATATTTCTAGCCAATATTATTGCTCATCAAAATCAGGTTTTCAGTTCACATTGCTGTGTACAAATTAACTGCAATGTTTCTTTTATCATGACCGTGACCATATTTTAAAAGTACTTTATTAGCAATAAAGCACTTTGGGTCGTCCCAAGGTTCTGAATCATATACAGGGATCCCTGATTTACAAACGTCCAACTTAAGAATGCTCATACAGATCATTCTGCTAAAGCGTGCATTTTGTTAATGTGAATTCGCTATAACATAATTAACGAATTGGGGACACTGTTTCTATAGTGTGAACT
Organism: Hemiscyllium ocellatum; assembly: GCF_020745735.1. Taxonomy (NCBI): domain Eukaryota; kingdom Metazoa; phylum Chordata; class Chondrichthyes; order Orectolobiformes; family Hemiscylliidae; genus Hemiscyllium; species Hemiscyllium ocellatum. Next base: position 66,388,347 of record NC_083411.1, read on the forward strand.
TTTGTGTATAACACGACCATGGCCCCATTAGTTTAAATAGTGCTGCTATTATGTGATTTTCTTATAACACAGGTTTGCACGAGAATAGAACAATAGCGTTATAGCAGAACTGACTGTACTTATGAATGTGTTCCATTACATGTTCATAACTTTAACGACCAGATATCCAAACATTTCCTGTACTTATGAATAGCTGCTTTCCATTGTCCTGTATTGTGTGCTGCCATGTGTACAAACCAACTTGTGAACAAACTCCAGAATGGAACCCATTTGCAAACCAGACACTCCCTGTATTGGAAATCACTATGGCAACTGTCACAATGTAGTTGCAGCTTCAGATCACCAGATGGCTCTATGAGGTAGGGTTCTTTGTTCCAACTCCGCCATCATTGTGCATAAGCTGCAACTATTAATTAATTGAACATGGGATTTTAAAACAAAATCACTCATAAATCATGGGTGATGCTGGCTGGCCCAGCTTTTCTTGCTCATCCCTTGTTGCCCTTGAGAAGGTGGTGGTGAGCTGCCATCTTGAACTGCTGCAGTCCACGTACTGTTGATTGACCCACAATGCCCTTAGAGTTGGAATTGCAGGATTTTGACCCAGTGACATTGAAGAAATGGCAATAGATTTCCAAGTCAGAATGGTAAGTGGTTTGGAGGGATAGTTTCCAATGTCACAAATATCATAGCTCTTCTGGGAGTCAGTACAGACACAATGGGTGAAATAGCCTTTTTCTGTACTGTACAATTCTATGATTGGGGTGAAATAGTTTTAAATGCAACCTTATTATTTTCAGGGATTGGGGAATTGAGAATTTTGTCTCATCAACTGTACTTGACAACATGAAAGAGAAAGATATCAGAAAGGCCATTAACTATCACCTTAAGAACAATCATAGCTTGATTGCACCAGGACAAAAGGTAATTCTTTATAACTGGCTATCCAAAGGTAAAAGTGAGTTTTTTAAAAATATCAATCTTTACTGCTTTCAACGCAATCACAGATGCTCTTTCTGCACGTACCCTTGAGGTTTTTTATGCCTTGTTTAAATACTGTTACATCCCAAAGTGCTCTCAGTTCTGACAAAGCATTCCCCATGTTAACTGTTTTCCTCCCTCCAATCATGCTGCCCGACTTGCTGAATATTTCCAACTTTTTCAGGTATCTATTTCAGATTTACAGCTTTCTTGGTCGTTTTGCTGTTTTATAAAGGTGTGCTGTTGCATAAGCCATGACTCAATGTGTAGCGCACTTGCCGTTTGGTCAAAACATTGTGGATCAGGTCCAATTCTGGAGACTTGAGAACAAGTAACTTGGTTGATGTTGCAGTGCAGTAATGAGGGCATGCTGAAGTGCTTAAGGTGCCATCTGTTGAATGAGTCATTAAACCAAGGTCCCTTCCTGCTCTCCGGAGATTTCATAGAATAGAATCCCTCCAGTGTGGAAACAGGCCATTTGGCCCAACAAGTCCACACTGTCCCTCCGAAGTGTAACCCATCCTGACCCATTCCCCTATCCACGACTCTATGTGTACACCTGATTAATGCACCTAACCTACACATCCCTGAATAATATAGTCAATTTAGCGTGGCCAATGTACCTAACCTGCACATCTTTAGATTGTGGGAGTCAACTGGAGGAAACTCGTGCAGACACGGGGGAACATGCAAACACCAGACGGACAGTGCCCCGAGGCTGGAATTGATTCCAGGTCCCTGGCACTGTGAGGCAGCAGTGCTAACCACTGATCCAAGAGCACAGGAGTATTTCAAAGACTTGTGTTCTTCTTGTGTCCAAGAGAATCGATAGCTCTCAATTAAGAGAACAAGCAAAATAATTATCATTTATTTACACATTACGATTATGGAATCTTTTTACTGCACTGTGTACAATACTGATCACCATATGTATGGAAGGATATTAATGCATTGTGATTGGTGCGGGGCTTTACTAAACTGGACCTGTATAGGAGTTTAGATGAGTCAGAGGTGACTTCATTGAAACATGTAGGAACATGTGAAGAAGTTATTATCCCAAGTACAAAAGTTTCTAGTTTTATATTGAAGGGAAAATACTTCCCTTTACACTTTAATACTGTTGCTAAAGCAGGGCGGTGTAAAGTGTGAATGTTCTTTGCCTTCTAAGAATCAGTGAAATATTTATTTGTTACTTATTAAAGCCTCTTAAATATGTGTCTGAGTGACATTCCAGATCAAATCTGTATTTGTGAAGTATTAAAGGAGGAGAAAACAAACTTTTGCTGCTTTCTATGTTTCCATCTCCTGATGCTGTTAGCTCATTCCGAGTGTTTGGTTTTGTTGCCATTATTCATTCCTTGGTGATTTGTCCAAGTGGCCTTTCCTCATATGGGAACCTGGTCGTGAATGGTTGCTGTATTCAACTGTAGAGGGCATCACAATGAAGCCCTGTCATACCCAGAGAAAAAAACCCATAAAACCGGCAGATGACACATACTGGTCTGCCCCTCTTGTAATCAAGCTTCATCAAGGGCCTGTTCTGCACTGTATTGAAATTAAGCTTCATTGTGTCCAAGGATCACAATTCTTTTTAAACTCGCTATTTTCTCCATTTGTCTCCACCTTAAATCCAGCCTGAGTAAATGGCCATCATCTGAAGGGCAAAATCTGAACTTTTATCCCTTAACCCAAGGTCATTGAGGCCTATTTAAAGGAATGAAAGACGTGTACCTAACAATATTCTTTTTCACAAAAGAAGTCACAAATACTTCAGACCAAGTGACCCTGTTTTGAAATGTTGTCATTGTCATAGGACAGGAATCCTAGCAAACAATTTCCACAAGACAGGCTCCCACAAACAACAACACGATAACTAACCGAGGTACCTTGATAAAATGTTGGCTGAGTGGTAAATATTGGCCACTACTGTACTTACCATGGAATTTTGTTTAATTCTCTTTGTGGAATATCTCACATCTCAATCAAAGGATGGCAACTTTGTCCCTGAAGAACATTAATGAAGGTTTCCCAACAATTGGCAATAGATTTATGATCATCACTAGACTCTTTAATTCCAGATATTTATTGAATTAAAAATTCACCATTTTCCATGGCAGGATTCAAACAGTTCACAGGGCATTATCTGGGTCTCTGGATTAACAAAACAGCAATAACAGCACTAGACTATCACCTCCTCTATCAGTCAGCCAATCATTAATGCGTGCCTGTAAAGTGCCTCTCATCCTAAGTGCTTCAAGTTAATCTTAGCACCAGTGCAGAATTATCCTTTATCTTGAAGCACCCTTCGATTTTTTTATCCATATACTGCATTTGAATAACACTTTTACAATCCCTCTATGGTCTCATACATCTCTAGGAAACTTTTCCTCCTTGACCTACAAGTCCATATCCTTTTAACCTCATCATGTGTTTGCCTTTTCTGCTGCTGTATTCCTCAATAAGAGACTTCAGTTGTGTATTTTCCTCCACTGCTTCTGCCTCTCTTTAGACATCCTCCTACTCAGCTGTGAAGTGATGTAGGAAATTCCACTGTAACCAGCACTATTAAGTTGAAGCTTGTTTGTAAAGAGTGCTTTAAACAAAATTGCTTTTTTGGGAAATGCAGTTTCAAAGCTGCATATTTTATAATTAGGTCATAAGTTTTAATTAAAGCTTCTCATATTGTAAGCCCAGTTAAGCATTTCAATATTTTTGTGTATGAAAGATTAAAGTTGATCAGCCCCTGAAATTGCTCATCATTATCTATCAGCCACTTTGTGATCCCCAGCGTTAACTGCAGACGTTCAGGACATTACATTTTAGGGAGGAAAACCAATTGTTCACAATATAAAGAATATCTTTGATAAATTGAGCTTCATGAATATACATCGATTATTTGATATTAAAACTCTTTTTTTTTTGTAAAGCAGTTATTTAAATCCATGCAGCAAAGATAAAAGATAAAATGTATTCATCACATGGATTTTCCATTAATTTCTTTCAAACCAGAGGAAGTGTGCCTTGTTGTTTTATGGTAATAAACTCAACTGGATTAATTTGTTAAATAATGAAGTCATGGAATCAAAATGTGAAGATGGCAAATTAAATAGACATCTGAAAATTTAGAACTATAATTATGTCTGGGAAGGAAATGCTGAAAATCATGGTATATGCATTGAAGGAGAGAGTTATTGTAGGGTCTTTATAAACATGCAAGATTGAGTTTAAAGAGGAGGTAACCACAGGGCCACACCTGCTGCCAATGCATAACCTGATTTGCTGATAGGTGTTTTCTGTCATTGTACTGAATCACTAGTTGGAAAATTCCAGGCGGGATTCCCATTATTTTCCATTGAAAGTCTTTGACCATTTTTGATCAATGTTGCCACATGTGCAACGCTGTTGGGGACATCTTTTCATTAAAATAACTTTTCATGCCAGTATATTAAAATACACTCATTCTGTTTGAAGCAACTGATATCCACAGCACAAGTCCGGCTGAATTACCTGAACATACTGAGTGATCTTCGAGCATATGGAGGGAAAACCTTTAACGCAACCCTTCTGGTACGTAGGGAGAAACAGAAACTGGCTCATTTTTTTAAACTAGTCTTTTTTGTCATCTTTAATAAGTTTCTAATGAAATGCAACTTCTTCAACTGCAGGACAGCGAATCATTTATCACATTGTTGGTCGGAGCCAAATATGGTATCAGCGAAGTTGTTAACAGCAAACTCAATATTATAAACCAGTTAACAGACTTCAACAGCATCCAGAAGTTGGAATTGACCTTTGAGTATGAGAAGATCAGCGTGGTGAACATCTACCTGGTGGATGTGAAGGTAAAGGCTATTGATGCTAACTGCTTGCTTGAACAAGGACTTAGTACATTTTCTGATACGGGTGTTGTCTGGTCAAATCCTTGCTGCTGTGACCTGTGCTGCAGTAACATTTGTTCAGCAATTATTCCTATCCTCAGTTTGCTAATGTTTTGCAATGAAGTTACTTGCGGGTGACTCTTACCTTTGCTCACTGTCAATCAGACAGCAGATGGCTTTAGTACGTAGCCGCACTGGCACGTCCATGATCCCAACATCAATAGACCTGACTGCAATTTAACTCGGCCCTGAGCTAGGGAGGTCTCTGCATATGTCCAGCCAGGCCAGGCCAATCTGATCAAGCCCAGAAAGTGAAGTGAAGGAAAGGGAGGAGGTACTAAGGACATTTACCAAGGAAAGGTGGGATTTCTGCCTGTCTGCCAGCCCATCTTGCCTGTTTTCCCAGAATGCCAGTGACACTAATCTGCTGACACCGGAGTAATTTCCAAAGGCAGCAGTGACTAGGCCACTGCAGATCAGTGGAAGGCAGGCTCTTCGAGTCATAATTCCTGCCTCTCCAATTACAAATTAATTCTGTTCCTCTGAATCATTCAAGCAATTTCTCCAGCACGAGGTTAGACTGACTGGCTTCTAGCTCCTGGTTTATCCTTTGCTCCTTTTTGAATAACAGTACTACATTGGCTGTCCTCAAGTCCTCTGACTCTTCTCCTGGGCCAGACAGGTATAGAAAATTATTGCAACGTCCCTGATTTCGCCCCTTGCCTCACTCACCAACCTGGAATATACTTCATCCAGCCCTGGACATTTATCGAATTCTAAGCCAGACCACTCAGAGCTCTCTCTGTCAATGATAATTTATTTAATTGTATCACAGACCTTCTCCCTGATTTCTGTATGCATATTGTCCATTTCACAAGTGAGTACTGTCTGAAAATATTCTTTTGGAATCCTACCTACATCCTCTGACTCCCTGCCTTACTCTGTGGTCCCAATGGCACAACTCTTTTACTCTAAGTGTAAACCAGTTTAGGATTTCCTTCTATTTTAATTGTTAGTATCCCTTCATGTCACCAATTCTGGTCTCCTATTCTCCATTTTAAGTTCCCTCTTGAACATTCAGCACTCCTCTAGGATTTCAGCTGTTTTCAGTCCTGGATATCTGCCATAAGTATCTCTTTATTCTCTAAATCCATTGCTGTGTATCCTTAGATATCCAGTGCTCACAGGATTTAATGGTCCCACCCCTTCTTTTATTGGAACACGGTGGCCCTGTACTCTCCATATTTCCTTCTTGAATGCGCCCCATTTTTCTGTGACATGTTTGCCTGAAAGTTATAAGAAATTGTTGCATTTAAATATTAATGATTAATTGAACTCATCCCACTCCTACATTGGAACAGTGACTGTATCTGAAAAGTAATCTGTGTTTGTAAAGTGATGTCTAGTGGCTCTGAAATATGCTATATAAATGCAAAGTTTCCGTTCGGGAAGTTGGCAATAGTTAGTACTTGACAACACCAAGACATTTTTAATGATGAAGTTTAGGTTTTCATAATACAATCCACCTCTCCCATTCAGATGAGGAATAAATCAAACCCCAGATATTATTCCAAATTGTAATAAATGTTAGAAATTTGCAACGTTTTACATTTGCTTTCACTTCTCCTTTCTCTTTTTTTTGTCTGTATCCAAACAATTTTTCTTATTCTTTGTTTCTCTTTCTGAGCCCAATTTGCCTCATTCACCTGCCTGCTCTATTGTCCCTGCTTCTTTCTCAATCCTTGAATTTCGTGGTTAAAGAAATAGATTGTTTTATCCAGTATTTGCCCAGATCTCAGATTCCCTGTTGCCCTCACTTATCAACTCGCAATTTCAGCATTGTACAACATTTTCATGCTATAGATGAAGGAAAACAAATGAGGGAAGACACTGCACCCAGCAAATTCAAGGAAGCTAATGCTGAGCAAAATCTTTAAAATGAGTGAGCTGATATCATTTTCAGGTTAGGTCTGTTAGTGGAAAAGTTTAATTACTGACTCTGTTTTTATTTACAGTCTCTGACGTTGGTACTGGAAACTCGTCATGCTAAAGACCTTGTGTATTTGATTGCTGGATATCATAGGCTATATGTGAACTCAACAGACTCCATATTCATCTGGCCTGGCAACTATCAAAGTCAGACAACTGAAGAAGGTAATACATTAGTCGTTTCTTTTTAAAATAAGAATCCCAGTTTTATTCCTGCCATACTTTTGCCCAAGAAACACAGAGAGTGATAGATGCCTGGAATGCAGAGGTAGTAGACAGGCACGATAGATTAATTTAAGGTGCATCTGGACAGATGTATGAGTAGGTGGGGAGCAGAGGGATATAGATGCTTAGGAATTGGGCGATAGATTTAGACAGTGGATTTGGATCGGCTCAGGCTTAGAGGGCCGAAGGGCCTGTTCCTGGGCTGTAAGTTTTCTTTGATCTTTGAAAGCAAACTTCCAAATGTGAATTTTGTTTCTATTGTCACTACCCCCAGGCAGAACTATGTTTTCTCTGCCATTTGTTAACATTCCAAATCCGACAAGGATGTTCTGAATACTGATTGAATCCTTGGTTAATGTCAGCTTTTATTAAGTGGCAACCTTTACATCCTGTGTGAAAGTTGCAGTTTCAAGTAACACTTGAAGACTCTCACTGACTGGATGCTGAACATTAAGACTTGGGAAAGCTTAGATAATTCTGTCTACTATTTGGAAAAAAGGGAAGGGGTTTCTCCTGGCATCTTGGTCTGTTGTACCAGACTTGGTGTAGTGCAACGTGACAAGATTAATTATTGGCCACAGAGAAAGGCATCTCTAGGTAGATTGAATCTCCTATCCAGTTTTAAAGGGAGATGAGTGGGTCTGAGACTAATATTTTATAATTTAAAAAGGGCAATTATGTATGCTCGAAAACTGCACACCTAAGATGAACTGGGACACTAAGTTCAGGAACAGACTGATATAGAAGTAAAGGTTAGATATTTAAGGGATATTTCAAAATAAGTATATTTAAGAGTAAATATATTCCTACTGTAAAAAAGAAGTTGCAAAGGAAGAACAAACCATCTATGGCCAACTTAAGAATTTAAGGAAGGTACTGAGATTAAGGAAGAAGTATAATATGATTAGCAGATCAGATATTGGACAGAAGATAAGGAATGGCACAGAATGACAAAAAGATGAATCAAGGGAAAGAAATTAGAGTATGAGAGGATGCTAACTAGAAAAGGAAGAACAGATAATGTGTTTTTACTAGTATTTAGAAAGGAAAAGATTAAGTAAGGTGAGTGGTCCTCCTGATAGTGAGAATGGGGAGAAATTAATATATAATAAATAAATGGCAGTTGAATTAAACAAATATTTGCTTCTGTCTTCACTATAGAAAATACAAAAACACTCTAGTAATAGCTGTAAATCAAAGGGAGAGAGAAACCTGGTGAAATTACAATTAAGAGGGAAGTGTGATGAAGCCAACAGGTAGACCTCTGGGCTGACAGGCTTTCAGGCCCATTTGGACTTCATCCTGGGTCCTTAAACAGAGGGACCAATGTGAAAGTCGAAGCATTGATGTGATTTTCCAAAGTTTCATAGATTTGGATAAGGTTCTATTGGACTGAAGTGTAGCAAATGTTATGTCATTATTCAAGAAGGGAGGGAAAGAGGAAACAATTGACTTGTCACAGGGTAGGTGTTAGAATCATTATTGAGGAGCTTATAGCTGGACGCAACTCTATCTATTTGGGAAGAATCAGCATTATTCTGTGAAAGGGAAATCGTGCTTAATCAATTATGTCAATCTTTGAAGTGTTAGCCTATGCTTTGGATAATGGAACCTGTAGAGATACTATACTTGAGTTTTCAGTGGGATTTAATGTGCCACATAAAAGATTATTGCACCAAATAGGACCCAAATATTAACATATTTGAATTGATAGAAGATTGGCTGGGTTCAAGTCACATCTGCTCCAGAGATGTGTAATAACATCACTGAGCAGGTTAATTAAAAATATCTAGAAGATTGACTGGCTGACAGAAAGAGAGAATGTGTTTGAAAACGCTCTCTTTCTGATTGGCAGGATGATGAGTCCCAGAAGAATCTGTGTTGGGGGCCTCAGCATTGAGAACAATGATTTAGATATGGGGAGGAAAGCCATGGCAGCTAAACTTGCAGATGACTCAAGATGGGCGAGGAAGTATGTTGTGAAGAGGACATAAGGAGCTTTCAGATGGGTGTCAATCAATTGAATGAGCGCCCAAAAATTAGATTCTAGATTGGAGTGGTGCTGGAAAATCACAGCAGTTCAGGCAGCATCGAGGAGCAGGAAAATCGACGTTTCGAGCAAAAGCCTGATGAAGGGCTTTTGCTCGAAACATCGATTTTCCTGCTCCTCAGATGCCGCCTGAACTGCTGTGCTTTTCCAGCACCACTCTAATCTAGAATCTGGTTTCCAGCATCTGCAGTCATTGTTTTTTCCCCTGCCCAAAAGTTAGGCCAATGTAGTATAATGTGGAAAAAATTATTTAGTTTGCAAGCAGAATAAAAATAAAGCAGAGTATTACTTAAAGTAAGAACAACTGCACCATTTCAAGGAGCAGAGATATCTATATCTCTAGTGGGCGGCACGGTGGGCACAGTGGTTAGCACTGCTGCCTCACAGCACCTGTAGACCCGGGTTCAATTCCCGACTCAGGCGACTGACTGTGTGGAGTTTGCACGTTCTCCCGTGTCTGCGTGGGTTTCCTCCGGGTGCTCGGTTTCCTCCCACAGTCACAAAGATGTGCGGGTCAGGTGAATTGGCCAAGCTAAATTGCCGTAGTGTTAGGTAAGGGTAAATGTAGGGGTATGGGTGGGGTTGCGCTTCGGCGGGTCGGTGTGGACTTGTTGGGCCGAAGGGCCTGTTTCCACACTGTAAGTCTAATCTATATGTGATAGTGCATGATTCACAAAATGTTAGTTTGCATGTGCAGCACATAATTATGAAGGCTAATGGAATGTAAACATAAAGGTATTTTGCTTCAATTATCCAGGGAATTGATGACAGTACAGCTCTAATATTTCATGTAGTTTTGGTCTTCTCAATTAAGGAAGACCATAAATGTTTTTAAAACAGTTCAGAGGAGCTTTCTGAGATTGATACCTGGAATGTGCAAGTTGTCTTATGAGAAAAGGTTGGGCAGACTGCCTTGTTTCCTTTGGAGTTTAGAAGTGCAATCCTTGACAAGTTGGAAATGGAAATGGCCTGTCCTCTTGTGGGTGAATCAAAAATTAGAGGTCACAGTTTTTAAAAGAATACAATCTTTTAGAGCAGAGATGAGTGGGCGGCACGGTGGCACAGTGGTTAGCACTGCTGTCTCACAGCGCCTGAGACCTGGGTTCAATTCCCGACTCAGGCGACTGAATGTGTGGAGTTTGCACGTTCTCCCCGTGTCTGCGTGGGTTTCCTCCGGGTGCTTTGGTTTCCTCCCACAGTCCAAAGATGTGCGGGTCAGGTGAATTGGCCATGCTAAATTGCCCGTAGTGTTAGGTAACGGGTAAATGTAGGGGTATGGGTGGGTTGCGCTTCGGCGGGTCGTTGTTGGACCAAAGGGCCTGTTTCCACACTACAAGTAATCTAATCTTCAGGAGTGTTTTTCTTTCAGATGGTTGTTGGGGGCTGCGGTCATTAAATCCTTTTAAGGCAAAAGTATTTTGCCTTATAAATATTTGTGAAGCAGGAGAATGAAAGGTTATCACATGGAGTGGGGAAATGGAATTTAAAGCACAAATAGATTAATTATGGTTGTATTGATTGGCAGAGAAGATTTTATTGTCCAAGTGACTCACATCTGTCCCCAAGTAGTATGGACTTACATAGTCATAAAGCCCTACCTCTTCTCTTCGCTTTCCGTTCAGTCAATTTCCTGGATGTAAAGGCTCAGTTCCTTTTCTCAGTGTACATTTCCTGCTATGACATATCATCCACACAGTCAGTAAAGATAAAGGCAGCTCACCCACCATCCTCTCAAGGGCAATTGGGGATGGGCAATAAATGTTGGTCATCCAGCAATGCCCTCAATCACATGAATTAATGTATGAAAAAACACAGTGTAAAGGACAGGAGGACTCTTCTCTCAGACCCTTTGAGATGTGAGCAGATTATTAGAAATCGAGGTTAACGGACTGTTCAGCTCCTGTGGGTGTTGTACCTAAGGGATGGTAACAATTTTCATGTCCAAGACAATCCTTCCATTAGACTGATCAGTTCTGTGGAGCACTAGCGAGGTTTGTGATTATTGGCATCACTTTCAGACAGTGACTCTTTGCAATGAAGTTATGATAGAAAATAAACTCATGTCAGTTTAAACACGTTTCCCTCTCAGAATGATATCAGTAGCAGTGATCTGAGAGAGATGAGTGAATCACAGTTGAGACACAACTCACATTTTCCATTGGCATTGCTCACTCTGACTTTATGCCAGTTAGGTGAGTTTCAGTTGCTGATAGGTCTTGTTAAAATTCCAGATTGTAGGAACTTACATTTTATCATATGTATCTGTAGGATCAAGAAAGTGTTGAAAGCTTATTCAAGGAATGTCTCAATCAGAAATATTGATCAAGAAATAGGATATCAAATTTTACTTACTGGTAAAAGGTTACTACTTTTCCTTTTTAATCATGATTAATAGCCTGGCACTGTATTTGAGTGGTGTCCTGAAGCTGAATGAACACGTACTATTGGTCTGACTTCAATTTGAAACTTTAACAGTTAAAGGCTCCACCCCAGGTATTTCCTTCAACTAACTCCTTGCAGACAGGAATATCTGTTTTCGTGAAGAAAACTTATCCAAACAAACATTTTCAAGCAAAATAAATAACTTAAACAGAAAGGAAGAGATAGAAAGTTAACCATTGAAGTTTTTATAATTTTTGTAATTCATTAAGGGATGTCAGTTATTGCCCATTCCTAATTCCAGGAGGCATTTTAAGATGGCCAGAATTCAGTTTTTAACAAAATATTAGATGGTTCCTTCATCTGATCTTAGATGTAACTTTTTATACTGTGCAGGTGACGAAGCCCAAGTATTAAGTGATTCAGAGTCATCATCAGACATTCAATCTATTAGATAACCACAAATGAGAAAATGGATTATCCTCAGGGCCTCTGACTGAAGAAAATGAGGACATTGAGAACTCGGAAAGTGAGGCTACAGTACAGTGACTGCTTTCGGGAGAATATCCAGGAAGAGACCAGTTGCAGCACCGGGGATGGGTTGATCTAGAATGATGAAGCACAAGTCAGGGAGGAGACTTTTGTGATAGATGCTGTTCTGCTGACTCTATGGACGAACTGCAAACGGAGACTTCAGCTCCACACTCACATGGGGAGATTTCGAAGATGATGACAAAGATTCTAACATGAAAGAGAGTGATGGTGAGCAGTTACAAAGAAGCACTGTACCATGGAATTGAAATTGACAGTTTTGAAACACTTCAGCAGACTCCTTAGCCTCTACCCGGACCCTTTCTAAATGCTATTGCACGTTTTACAAAGGTGGTTTGATCTTATCCTGACCTCAGGCAAAGTTGAGAACCCATGCACTGCAGAAGTTTGCAACCAGTGCCCCAGGAACGAGGACGCAGTTTATGCAGAAGGGGACAATTCTTGGAATTTGACAAGTCATGGCCTGCTCACTGAGTTACCACCTGCTATTGATGGGGACTTTACGGTGAGGTCCTCACTATCCGATTCTGGATCCTCCCCTGACGAATTTTTCGTTGCAGATGAAAAGGTTACTCATCTGGAGGTTCAGGTGACATCAAATTCAGTGAAACTGAAGCAGGTAGGTCTGACAGATGACAATCAGGTTTACACTTGCTTCATTTACCCCATACAACAAATTAAATGAAATCCAAAATATATTTGAACACATTTTCAAACATACTTAAGAATGATGAATAATTAAAATATATTCTGGTGTTTATTTTATATTCACTTATTACATGTTACCAATGCACCTTTATATACCTGACTAGTGATGACACATGAGGAACAGGTACTGAGTTCCAGTGATGTGAAGAATCTGATTTAAACAGGCAATGATGAAATTATTGCCATCCCCACAAGTTAGAAATTGCATCTTCAGAAAAAATTCAATTTAGTCCCTTGTTGAGCTCATTTGAAAAAGTCAATTTTATGGTAATTGAATATCTGAGAATTACAAAAGCTTTGAATCTCGAGACAATTAATCCCTGGTTAGTTCATTCAGTTTCTCAAGGAAATAAACAGATAAAACAATTCAGAAAATTAATACTTCACTAAATATAGAAGAATTCACTAAAAATTTTTTCTCCAAATTAAAAATTTTTACCCTTGGTATATGCCTTTGATCAATTTCCAGACCAGTTTAGTGAAATCGTGGTCACTATTATGGAAGTACTTTCCTGCTGATACTTCTTGAATCTGCCTGCTTAGTTTCCAAAACCAAAATCCAGAACAGCCCTTGATCATCACAAAAAGGGATGAGAACAATGTTCCCTAATGGAGAGCCAGTTTGACTTTGGTGGTGGGAAAGTTTTTTGAAATGATAATCTGGATCAGAAATTAACAGTACTAGGATAAGTGTGAGTTATGTAAAG